>NW_028270179.1:38859444-39052922 GCF_037043375.1 Chiloscyllium plagiosum
TGGGCAGGGAATACCACATATTCACAAGACTTTGGGTGAACAAGTTCCTCCTCAACTCAGTTTGAAATCTGCTCTCATTTTATTAAATGCAATGCCCACCGCATTCTACTTTCAAAGGCCAATGCAAACAATCTCCCTATTTCTATGATATCTATTGTCTTCATTTTTTGTCTTGCTATAAAACTTCTCCCTCATTCTTCTAACTTCCCATGAGGATAGTAGCAGACTGCGCAATCTCTCCTCCTAAGCCAGACCTCAATTCCAGAATAAATTTTGTGAAACTCTGTTTCCCCCGCTCCAGCGCCAGTGCAAGCTTCCTCAATTGGAGAGAGTAAAAATGTCCCTGATACTCCAGATGTGTTCGCACCAGCATTCTAAACATTTGCAGTGTAACCTCCATATTGTGAAACTCCACACTTTTCGCTGTGAAAGACAATATTCCATTGGCCTTTTTAAATACTTATTGTAACGTAAGAGTATGGTTCTAAATCTGCATGCAGGTGGGGTCTGTGTGTGCGCACGTTAAGTGTGAGATTCGTGCATGTGCGTGTTCAGTGTGTGGTTCGTGTGTATGTGTGTGTGTGTGTGTGTGTGTGTTCAGTGTGCGGTTTGTCAGTATCCCGTCCATGTGTTCAGGAAATTTCACCTTCAAGTTTACAAAACAGAGAGAGATTTATCTTTAGTTTAAAATAGTAGAGACGGGCTCAATTTTATGGCAGGAACAAAACCAGACAATTTACCTTATGAAAGGACAATACGCTCAAATAATTGGGTTGACCAACGAGAGCACGGCTGCTAATTGACTGCAGGAACCGTCAAATAACAAGAACATGTTTCAGATCAGGTTTCAATATGTACAATGGACACCCTCATGCCGCACAGTCAATGAATGATCGCGCTCTCCTTTCATCATTACCAGCGAGGCATTCGGGGGAGCATATCCCGGCCTGGAACGCATCGTCACTCTCCATCTCATCGCCTTGGCGAGTGGCACTCCCTCATCTCGGCACAATCAAAGTGGAAATTCAGCCGACATCACTGCTTGAAACATCTGCTCCTTGTAATCTGTCAATGATTCTGCCTGTGTACGAACAGTGGAAGAATAGACCTACAAATAGCTCTCGGATCCATTGGCTTATCAATAAAACAACACAGAACGGGGAATGACTTCCTCACTGCATTCAGATCGATGTATTCATACATAAAACAAAGTAGACTGGAGAACAGATTTGCACACTGCAATCAGATCGAGGCATTTATCAGTATAACGGAGGAAAGATTTAGACAATACCCTCTGATCAAGGTCTTCATTTTTGGAAGTTAAACTGCCTGGGGAGATAGTTACCCACAGTACTCTATTCCAGGGCTTCACATGTGAAACAACACAGACTGGTGATTGTGATAAAAGCTGTGCTCTGATCGAGGGCTTTAATCATAAAACAATGTAGATTGGGGAGAGAGCGGCACGCAATAATCTGATCGAGTGATTAACATGTAAAAACGACAGGCTCGGGGGAGAGAGAGAGACAGAAAGCCAGATTCCACTCCAATCCACGTTCTTACATATAACAAAAAGCAGAGAGTGGTGAATGCGTTATACCCTGCACTGCGATCGGAGAGTGTACCTAGAAATCAAAACAAAGGAGCAGGTAAGTTACACATTACATTCTATTTGAAGGGCTGATGCATGTATCAAAATAGGATTGGGTCAATTATACAAATTGGACTCTGTTTCACGGTTTCAAAACAACCAAAGATCTGCAAATGCTGAAATAAATTAGAAATTGCTGGAAAGCGTGTGAAAGTGAGAACATATCAGTTCTATTGACTCAGTTCCATTTTCTACACAATGATTGTGAATACCTTGGGGACAAATCTTCGAGGGTTTATGAAGGAACATGTTTTAGAGCTGACAAGTCAATCAATCATGATCTTATCGCATGGTAGGGCAACTCGAAGGCCTGGACGGCATCCCTGCCCCTCATTCATGATGTACGACAGCTTTCTGCTCCCACCAGACTCACAGCCCTTCACTGACAGACTCTCTGGAGATTTCTTGCTTCTGATCGAAACTCAGCGAACGCTCGAGTTTCTTTGTGCAAGGGAAATCATGTCTCACAAACTTGATTGAGTTTTTTAGGAAGTAACAAAGAGGATTAATATGGGCAGAGCGGTAGACATGATCTATATGGACTTCAGTAAGGCGTTCGATAAGGTTTGATAAGGGAAACTGATTAGCAAGGATAGATCTCACGGAATACAAGGAGAACTAGCCATCTGGATACAGAACTGGCTCAAAAGTAGAAGACAGAGGGTGGTGGTGGAGGGTGGTTTATCTGATTGGAAGCCTGTGACGAGTGGAGTGTCACAATGAGCTGGGTCCTCTAAGTTTCGGCATCTACACAAATGATTTGGATGCGAGCCTAAGAGGTACAGTTAATACGTTTGCAGATGACGCCAACACTGGTGGACAGCGAAGAGGGTTACCTCAGATTACAGGAGGATCTTGACCAGACGGGCCATTCAGCTGAGCAGAGGCAGATGGAGTTTAAATGCGATGTGCTGCATTGTGGGAAAATAAAACTTACCAGGACTTATACACTTAATGTTAAGGTCGGAGGGAATATTGCTGAACAAAGAGACCTTGGAGTGCAGTTTCATAGTTCCTTGAAAGTAGGGTCGCAGGTAGATCGGACAGTGAATAAGCCGTTTGGTATGCTTTCGTTGATTGGTCAGAGTATTGAGTACAGGAGTTGCTGGTCATGCTCTGGCTGTACAGGACATTAGTTCGGCCACTGTTGGAATATTGTGTGCAATTCTGGTCTCTTTCCTATCGGAAAGGTGTTGTGAAACGTGAAATGGTTCAGAAAAGATCTAAAATGATTTTGCCAGGGTTGGAGCATTTGAGCTATAGGGAGAGGCTGAACAAGCTGGGGCTGTTTTCCCTGTAGCGTCGGAGGCTGAGGGGTGAAATTATAGTGGTTTAGAAAATTATGAGGGACATGGATAGGGTAAATAGACAGTTTTTTTTCCCTGAGGTCGGGGAGTGCAGAACGAGAGTGCGTAGTATTTTGATGAGGGGGAAAGATATAAAAGACACCTATTGGACAACGTTTTCAGACAGAGGGTGGTACGTGCATGAAATGATCAGCCAAAGGAAGTGGTGGAGGCTGGTACAATTGCAACATTTAAGAGGCATTTGGATGGGTGTTTGAATCAGAAGGCTTTGGAAGGGTATGGGCTGGGTGCTGCCAGGTGGACTGGATTGGGTTGGGATATCTGGTCGACTTGGACGGGTTGGACCGAAGGGTAAGCTTACATGCTATACATCTCTATGACTCTATAACTCTATGACTTCCCTTCAGCGACTCCAAATGAGATAAGCTTTCAAATCTCCAACTGAGAACTACCAACATATCTTGAACAAAACAACCAACAAACGCGGCCATCTTCTTGCCAACACAATGGCAAAATGTAACCTCCCTTTCATTCATGATTCGTAATTAATTTAAATAATCAGAATCACTGGAAGCAAGGTGATGAGGGTGGCCAATCCAGCATAAAGAACCCCGGTGAGCTTCCCATCTTAACCACTGGCACAGTAATGTGAGAAACGAAGCTCACTCACTTCAATACTGTCGGTCCGAGACAAGATCTGAAGCAGTAGTATCGTTTATTACGCTCTTGCATGAGGTGTGTGGTGTCTACTCTTTACAAAGTAGTCACACACACACACCGAGTTTAACGAGTACACAATAGTTACGTAATTCGTTTCGTTACTCTCCTCTCATTGCTGCTCCCCTGTTGACATCTGTCACTGCTCTAAACCCGGCTGTTTATCTCTGAACTCATCCCGCCTTGTCCGTGACAAAATGTTTATCTCTGGTCTCACAAGGCCGTTTGATAACCTACTTTTGTTGTCTTATTGTGAAATATCGTTCTGCACTGACATCTGTTTCCGTGCCTATCAAAGCAACATTTCCTTTTATTCTTTGCCCATACTGAGCCTAATGACCTCTTGATTGTATATTTTCTTTGTTTTTGCTGAAGTGGGAAACAGATGCTTGTAACTACTGTTTTTACAATCAAATCCTACTTAACCCCCTCCACTCATAGCACCTTATCTAAGTGCCTATAACATCTACCATTGTTTGCAGGCACATTTCATTCTTGTATGCACCTTTTAGCTAATACAAAAACAATTTCCTTCACATAGTTTTCAATCTTGTTAACTCAGCTCTTGGCTAAAACAATTATACACTGGTGTGAGTTCGTTTACCTTGCATAATCAATTATAATTGCAGAAGTCACACTGCTTTACCCATATCCCACAATAAGAACATACAAACCAGGATCAGGAGCAGGCATCCAGGCCTTCCAGCCTTCTCTGCCATTCAATAAGATTTTGGCTGATCTTTTCGTGGACTCATCCACTTTCCAGCGCTTTCAACATGTCTGTTAATTTCTTTATTGTTCAATAAGAAATCTATGTTCGGTTTAAAGGTGTTTTGACAAGTTGCGTCAAGTCCTTCACTGGGCAAGACATTCCATAGATTAACAATCCTCTGGGTAAAGAAGTTCCTTCTCAATTCAGTCCTAAGTTTTATCCCTCTTATCTTGAGGCAATGTCCTCTTGTCCCAGTTACATCGACGAGTGGAAACATCCTTTCTACTTCTATCTAATCGATTCCCTTCAGAATTTTTTGTACTTCTCTAACATCCATCCCCTCAATCTTCTGAATAGCAATGAATATAATTGCAGTCGGGGTAGTCTCTACTCATGATCAAACCGCCTCAACTTCAGAATCAACCACGTAATCCTGGTCTGCACAAGCTCCAGTGCTAGTACATCCCTTATCAAGTAAGTAGACCAAAACTGCACACAGACCTCTAGTTGTGGCCTCACCAACACCTTGTGGAACTGTCACATTAAACTCAATACATTTAGCAATGAAGGACACAATTCCATTTGCCTTCCTAATTACTTGTACCTGGAGACCAATCTTCTCTGATTCATACACGAGGACACCATCGTTCCTCTGCATTGCATCATACTAAAACGTTTTACCATTCGTGTCATAACATTTTTTCACGATTACTCCTACGAAAATATGTGACTTTACATTTACTTACTTACACATTGGATCTATGTTCTTCTGCAGAGTTTCACATTGATCTGCCCACTTTGCTTTGCCACGAATTTAAGATGACAGTGGTTTAGTCCTGAAAGTGATGAGCAGGAGCACTCAGAGTTGTACACATTCCCGCAGTCAATTGTGAAATCGTAGGTCTTTCTGCAAGTATGACGAATGATTGAACCTTTCCCACAATAAGAGGACGTGAATGGTCTTTCCCTCGTGTAAACTCGCTGGCGTACTTGCAGTTTCGATAACACCATTATCCATGGAGTCAATATGTTGGGGTAACAGCAGGTTGGATTATGGCGTGAATTGCTTCCCACACTTGTAGAAAGAGAAGGATCTCTCCCTTGTATGAACTCTCTGGCGTGCTTGCAGGTTACATGATTAAGTAAATCCCTTCCAAATGTGAGAGCAGATGAACAGTTTCTACCGGTGCCACAGGGTTTAACAAGGTTTTGCTGTCCCTGTGGGTTTTTTTTTCAGAGAGATCGTAAAGGAAGATATTCTGATGAGTCTCGACATATCTGATTGAAAAAGATTTTAAGCGTATTTTTTGACACTTGGACAATGAAAGGGGAGTGGCCAGTACACCAGTTCAAGGGTTGCTTTGACTTGTATTCAGCAAGATGTTTTGTTTGTAGCTGCAGGTAGGGTATTAGCTGGGATTCCAGAGATGCAGCCGGAAATCCAAACAGCAGTTCCATGCTAATCCCCCCACTCGCCCCTCCTCACCCCCCCCCCTCCCCCCGTCTCTCTCGCTCTCTGACATCTTTCTTGAAAGAATCTGCATTTATTTTTACCTTTTTTTGCGCATGGTTTATTTATGTCGATGAAACAGTGATTTGGAATGCCATCGTTGTGTTCAGTGAGTCGATTAGGTTTTCTCTCAAGTTAAGTTATTCAAAATTCTGTTTCACCATGTTCGTGTTTCATTCAGTAGTTTGTAAATAAGCCCGTTTTTGGTTACAACTGAGTGGTTGCGCCAACTGCAGGACGCTAGAACATCCAGTGAACACATTCTTCAAACAATTAAAAAATATCAGGTCTGAGCTACTTTTTGGAAAGCTTAAATGGGGCCTGACCTGGTTTGCAACATGTGTGAAAAACTCGCTGGTGAGTAAGTTCGTAAATGAATGGTCATTCCCAAACACGAAATCTCTGATATATAAGCAGGCTCGTTTAATCAGTAACTCCCTTGACACAGACAAAGCAGTGAATCGCCTCTTCTGGGTGTGAATTCGCTCTGTGTCAGCAGGGTGAATATATTACTGAATCCTCTCCCACGCTCAGAACAGGAGAATGAGCTCTCCACAGCATGAATTTGCAGATGACATATCCAATCACAGACCGCAATAAATTCTTTCTCCCACGCCAAACAGATGAATGGCCTCTCCTCAGTATGTCTGTGCTAATGATACTCAAGTTCAGATAGGGAACGAAATCCCTCTCCACAGGGATTTCGAGGTCTTATTTATACAGAGAATGTTGTCGTTCTGAAATCTAATAAAAAAAAGGAGACTTGTTCACATGCAAACGTATGCATTCTCTGTTTCCTTCTCTCTCTCTCATATGCTCACATACACTCATTGTCCCCATGACTTGTCCTACCTGCCTGTATTCCTTTCCACCTAACCACTCCACCCTCCTCCCCGACCTATCACCTTCATCCCCTCCCCCACTCACCTATTGTACTCTATGCTACATTCTCGCCACCCTCACCCTCCCCTCACTTACCTCTCCACCCTTCAGGCTCTCTGCCAGTATTCCTGATGAAGGGCTTTTGCCCGAAACGTCGATTTTACTGCTCTTCGGATGCTGCCTGAACTTCTGTGGTCTTCCAGCACCACTAATCCAGAATCTGGTTTCCAGCATCTACAGTCATTGTTTTTACCTACACTCACATACACAGACAGACTATTCTTGTTTCTCACCGACAGTCCTGCACGTGAATGTGTGTGTGCATGTGTGTGTGTCGCAATTCTTTGGCAGTCACATTTATTTTCAAAACATTCTGTTGCATTTGGATTAGAGGAACATTTCTCCTTCAGAGAATCATTCAGATTCTGATCAATTGACTGATTCCAGGTTTTAAACTAATGTTAATTTTGGATTATTTCTTCAAATCCTTCCCCGATAATATCCTATAAAAACTGTTTTAAAAGACATTACTATCAATTAAAAATAAAATCTCTGAACGCACAATTTCATGCTAACTGATAGATTTCTCATTACGTTTGATGCACAGTCAATTGGTCAAATGGCCTCTTCTGTACTTTATGATTTCTGCTTTTTCTTCACGATATTTATGCAGAATACTGGACGAAAACGTTTCAACTTAACTAGACTGCACCACTTGGTGAAAACCATCGGGGGATATAAGGAAGAATATTAGTAAAGCATCGATTTGCCACAACCTAGAATTCTCTACATATGTGGAGGTGACAAGAATTACTTCTGACAATTGATTACAAATTCAATAGACTCAAATACGATATCAAAATACAATTGGATGACCCGATGGTGGGAATGAACTTGCGGGGTGACAGCCATATGCAGATAGAATGACAGTGACTTGATTGCTGGGGAGTCGGCACATATATGAATTGCTCTTCCATATCGAGTACATCACTGAAATATAGAATTTCACTGAAATTCTCTCATTTGAGACTAGAAATAACACATGAATGTTATAAAAGTGTGATATTATGAAATGTATATTTCGTAACAAAACAATACTTGGCTCAACCTGATATTAAGTGAATTCCTCATCACATGACGGGTTTGACGAGCAGGAAAGAATTCCTTTTACCTCTGAACATTCGGAAAGACGTCGTTCTGTCAACCAGACAAATTCATGTTTCAAGTGAAGCATTTAAAGGATGCCAATGCCTTTCAGAGAGGAGAAGACCGGGTCAATCTTTTCAGATCTGCATCCTGTCTGGATTAATTATTCCCGTTCAATTTTTGCATATCAACACTTTCACCCGACTGAGAAAGGAACTGGAATGGGAAGAAAACAGTGTTATGCTCACAGATGATTGGCAGTCTGGGTAAAGCTCAACCTTCATTCAGAGAGAGATGAGAAGCTGCAGCAAACTTTACTGAGCGGGATTGAGCAGCTCATTCTTGACCCTCCACATTCAGACAATAGGGCGCCTCTGACTGGTTGGAAAACAAAATTGCTTCCAGTGTCCCAGTTTTTCCAATTCGCCAACCTTGATGTTACTCATCAGAAGGGTTGATCGGCTTCACCTCACAGGTGCATGCATATTGCTCCTCCTGTGCAACCAGGCGCCTCGCTGAGTTGCCTGTATGGTGGTCTCAATGGCGTGATAAATTCCGGTTTGTGTATTCACCATTGCACAATCGGTACAGAGTGCGTAAATTTCTGAGACAAAAATGAAAATTAGACATGCGTTGTGCATTACCCCCCTCCCACCCCCCAATGTGGCATAAATGAAATGTGTTGTCACTTTACTTGGCAGTAAGAATTCTGTGCTTGACGAAACGTTTTGCTAAATTGTGGCCGAAATAAGTTATCCTAAAAGAAAATTATCCAGGCTGATAAATTTGGGAGAACAAAACGTTACTATGAAACATAACCAGAAGGTCAATACATTCCGAAAAAGAATTATCTAATTTCCATCACCTAATTTCAGTTACATCATGCTGCAGTGTTTTTCTGTAAATTCTGTGTTCTAAGATCTTATTCTCCACAAACACCTGGGGAAAGATCAGTGCTGCGAAAGTTTCTGTTTCCAATTAAACCTGTTGGATTATAATCGGGTTTTGTGTGATTCTTAACTTTGTCCACCTCAAATTGTAGGCGGCACGGTGGCACAGTGGTTAGCACTGCTGCCTCACAGCGCCAGAGACCCGCGTTCAATCCCCGCCTCAGGCGACTGACTGTGTGGAGTTTGCACGTTCTCCCCGTGTCTGCGTGGGTTTCCTCCGGGTGCTCCGGTTTCCTCCCACAGTCCAAAGATGTGCAGGTCAGGTGAATTGGCCATGCTAAATTGCACCTAGTGTTAGGTAAGGGGTAAATGTAGGGGTATGGGTGGGTTACGCTTCGGCGGGTCGGTGTGGACTTGTTGGGCAGAAGGGCCTGTTTCCACACTGTAATCTAATCTAAAAATCATGATTCCCAAAAGAGGAACTGGAGAACAAACAAAAAGGAGAAAGACATAAAGATGGTATTATTTCTTAATTCATTTTGTTAGCAAAACGCATGGGTAGTTTTGGCAATCGTAACTATC
This sequence comes from Chiloscyllium plagiosum, assembly GCF_037043375.1. Taxonomy (NCBI): domain Eukaryota; kingdom Metazoa; phylum Chordata; class Chondrichthyes; order Orectolobiformes; family Hemiscylliidae; genus Chiloscyllium; species Chiloscyllium plagiosum. Next base: position 38,868,842 of record NW_028270179.1, read on the forward strand.
TGTCCCAACTCAGTTGTTAGGAGAGGCTGTTGCTGCTTTGGAAATCTTAAATCCAAATCTCCACTTTGGGGAGACTAGATTCGATGATGAGCTGGAAAATGCACGTCAGATCAGGCTGCATCAAAGGAAGAGAAGACTCATATTTCAGGCACGTCTCTATCTCTGTTCCACTGTCCTTCTCTCCCCATCTCTGTCTGCCTCCTCTCTCTCTCTCATTCTCACCATCCCTTTCCCGATCTGTCTCCCTCTCTACCCCTCCCTTCCACTCTCTGTGCCTCTCCTTCTACCCCTCTACCCCTATGCCGCTCTGTACTTTATTACATCTCCCTCTCCCAATTTCGCTTACCCCTCCCTACCTTTCTGTTTTCGTGTCCCTTTCCCGATCTCTCACGCATTCAATCTCTGTCTCTGCTCCCTCCCTCGATTTAAATCCCCTTCGCTCTGTATTTGTCGCTCTCTCTCTCTTTGCCCCACCCTCTATATCTCTTTGTCCTCGCTCTCTCCATCCCCGTCTCTCTCTTCGTCCCACTACCTACAACTCTCTCTACCTCTCTCTACCTCCATCCCTACCTCCCTATCTCTCCCTCAATATCTGTCTTCCTCTCTCTTTGTCCCTCCGCATTTCTCTTCTTCATTGTCTCTGCCCCTCTCTCTCCCTTTCAATCTCTCTCACTCCCTTATGTCCATCTCCTTATGTTCCTCTACCTTCCCCGACCACTCTCTGCAAATCTCTCACACGCTCCCAACCCCTACTTAATTCCATCTCTATCTCAGTCTCTCCGTCTCTCCGTCTCTCTCTTTCTCTCTCTCTTTGTGTCTCTGTGTCTCACTCCTTAGTTTTCTCTTCCTTCCTATCTCTCCCTCTCTCAGTCTCTCTCTCTCTCTCTCTCTCTCTCTCTCTCTCTCTCTCCATTCTCTCTCTCTGTCCCCCTCCCATATCTTCCCTTTCCTCTCCAATTCTCAGTCCGTCTCATCTTTCTCCCTCTGTCCATCTCCCTATCTCGCCCCTCCTCACTTTCTCTCCCTCCCTTTCAGTAACATTCTGTACTTTGTCCTATCTTTGTGTTCTATCATCGCCCCCTTCAATCTCTCCCTTTCCCTCTCATGGCTTATCTTTTAATATCGTTTGGTCTCTCTGTCCCTGTCTCTACCACACTCGATATCATGCCCCCTCCCTCTACTTATCCCACTCAGTCTCTCTCATGGCGCCTCTGTCTCTCAGTACTTCTCTCCCCATATCGCTTCCTCTCTGTCTCTCTCTATGTGTCGCTTTCCTACCTCCACTTTCTCCATCTCTGTCCCCACCTCTTTCCTTCTCCCACTCTCCATCCTCTTACTCTTCCTATCTCTGTCTCTCCTCCTTACTTTAACTGCCCTCTTCCCATTTTTTTCATAGTATCTCCTTCTTAATTTGCCACTCTCCCTATCTCTCTCTCTCCCTCTCTTTCTCTCTTCGTCTCCACATCTCACTCTCCATCTCATCTTGCTCATTTTCAATCCCTCTCTGCCCATTTCTCTCACTCTGTATCTCACTCTCTCTCCCTGTGTCTCTTTTTGTCGCTCTCTAGTATCTTTCCCTTAACCTCCTTTATCTCTATCTGTCCTCTATGTCTCGCCCCACGACCCCCCATTCTCCTCTCTCTGTCAGGCCCCTCCCGCTCTTTTTTACTGAATTTTTCTCTCTCGTTATCTCTGCCTTTGTCACTCCTAACTATGTCTCTCTTTAAACATCTCCCTGACTAACTGTCTCTGTGGCCCTCCCCATCTCTCATTCTCGCTTTATCCCTCTCTCTCACACTCTTTTTCTATCTCGCTCTTTCCCTCTCCCGACACCCCTCTCACGACCTCACCATCTCTTTCTACGAGTCTCCCTCTCTGTGTCCCTGTCCTTATATCTCACGTTGTATATCTCTCTGTGTTTCTCCCTCCCTCTCTCATTCTGTTTCTGTTTTGTGCTCCCTCTCCACCCCCCAATTCATTCTCTTCCTGTCGGTCTGTGTATCCCTCTCCCTGTCTCTCTGTCCCTCTCCCATTGTTTCCGTCCTTCTCTCTCTTTCTCACTTTCTGTCTCTATCTCTCTCCCTCTCTCCCTGCTTCTCTCTCTATCACTGTCTGTCTCGCACAGGCCTTTGTTGAATCCCTGAGCTGAGTTGGGTATGATTACGGTCTCAGACAGCCGTCATTCAGCAAAGCACAAGGAAAGTTAACTCTCTCTCTTCGCTCTGTATTCTCAGCAGATGGAGAAAGGAGAGTTATGGACAACAGTGGTGGAGAGGACTGTGTCTTTCACTGCTCTGTGCAGTGTACAGCTCGTGTTGAAGTACCACAGGGAAGGAGAAAGGCAATGCAAGCAAAAGAGGACATCTCCATTGTAAACGATACGTCCTTTTGAAACATTTACACCAAATAAGGCATGCATTGCTCGGCTGCAAAGGAGCAAAAGATTATGTCACAGTTCACAGGGCGAATAAATGTCCTGGACACAGCAACATGCACAAAAGAGTCAGAATGACTGCCAATCCGTTAGGAAACATTTCCTTATGAATGATTTACGCCCAGTATCAAAGAATGCGGCTAATAACTCAATTGCTGGATAATTAGAGATGGAATTAAATTCCGTGCTCTCCCTGTCCACGGGGTCCAGGTTGCGGTGCGGGAAAAGTGCAGCAGGTCAGGCAGACTGTCCTTGTCCTTGAGTGTTTGGTGAGACAGTGTAGATGTATATTTACTCTGAATCTCAGCACCACCTCCAGCCACCAGCAGCTTCGTGTTCACTGAAGAGATTGCGGCAGAGGGGGAGACAGAGAGAGAGTTAGAGAGATAGATATTTCTGGCGTACAGTAGAGATCAGATTTGATATGTTCCAAAGAGTGGAATCCCACATCTGAATGAAACTTCTGGTGAAAGGGGAAAAGAGAGCAAGAGCGAGACGGAGAGGAGAGGAGACAGGGTGTGAGAGACAAAAGAAGAAGAGAAAGTGTGTGGGATAAGGGGTAAGGGAGAAATGAGAGGAGGGAGAAATTGCAAGACTGAAGGAAAATGTGGCAGTGAAAATGAAAGAGTAAAGGAGACAGCAGGATCGAGAAATGAGGAGGGTGAAAATGGCAATGAAAAACAAATTTGGAGGTAGAAAACATTTTGGAAATTTGGCATGGAGAAAGAGAAAATATTCCAGTGCTTCTGGTCGCAATCATTTTTCTTCCCTCAATCTTTAATTGCATGGCCCAAGCAGCTCACTAAATATCGCCCAGTTTGATCTTCCAGAATCTGCGAGGAAAAAGTGAAGACTGCAGATGCTGGAGACCAGAGCTGAATATGTGTTGCTGGAAAAGCGCAGCAGGAAGAAGGGCTTATGCCCGAAACGTCGATTCTCCTGTTCCTTGGATGCTGCCTGACCTGCTGCGCTTTTCCAGCAAAACATTTTCAGCTTCCAGAATCTGTGTCAAATTTCTCATCAAACTGGCCATCATATCACATCAAACACGCTGAAATTCTTGTGACAGTGTGAATTAAAGTATAAGATGTGGGTTTCTTGATTTGCAAGTGTTGAGAAAATGAAACATACCTTCACTGTCGATCATTTCACCTGTTACCATACTTTTCCAGAAATTGCCTCAATCAGATGGTGTTGATGGCGGATAAGGCTGTGCAGTATTTGTGAGTTTTGAGATGATTTGCAGCTCAGGTTGAGATTCTGGATGTAAGTTTGGTCGCTGAGCTGGAAGGTTCATTTTCAGACGTTTCGTCGTCATGCTATGTAACACCTTCAGTGAGCCTCTGGACGAAGCGCTGCTGGTGTTTCCTACTTTCTATTTATATTTCTGGGATTCCTTGGGTTGGTAATGTCATTCCCTGTTGTGAGCTATTTCCTATGGCGTTTGCATATCATGTTCTTTTTCTTAGGACTTGCTAAATGACATTCAATTCAATGTGTTTGTTGATTGAATTCCAGTTGGAATGCCATGCTTCGAGGCATTGTCGTGCATGTCTGTGTTTGGATTGTACTAGGATGGATGTGCTGTCACAGATGAGCCGGGAGGGCATCTAATGAGGATCGTCCGCATAGAGGTCTGTGGCACCTCCAATCGGAGCAAAAATGCAGGACGGCAACAGTGGGCTTTGTTTATCACACCAACGTCATTCCTTTCATTGCTCCGATCCTGTGAATGCAGTAAATTCAAAATCAATTTGGTTTTACTATCTTGGACATAATTAGTTCTTTGAGAGTTGCCCGACAGTTGAGAATCATTTGGAATCTCAATACTCATCACGGACGCAAGATATGGTGAAATGCTCGGAGGTGAACGCAGTTTAAAGAAATATTTCCATTTCATGGATGTCAGTGAAATAATCTTTGATTATTTTGAGCAGTCAGCCCATTTGTTAAATAATTAAATGTAAAACGGATCTTATTGGTCTCCTGAAGAAGGGCATATGCCCGAAACGTCGATTCTCCTGTTCCTTGGATGCTGCCTGACCTGCTGCGCTTTTCCAGCAACACATTTTCAGCTTATTGGTCTCAAGTCAATATTCAGTCTCTAAGAGTTCAGCAAAGTCTGCAATGCCCCACTGCAAAGACTGAAAAATATTTAGCATCTCAGTGCGTGCTTAACACATAGTCTGGGCGCAGCTGAATTTCCAAGTGTCAATCCACTGGACTGTCGACCTTGTGTTACAACCAATATTTAATTAATTGTGAGCCGTGCACAGGTTGCTTAGTGCTGTCTGCACAAACATCTGGTGTCCCAACAGTAAATAATGTATTGTTATCGGCAATACACACTTCTGTATGTTCAAATGTCAGTCATGTCACGCCATCAAAATTGCAATAATGTAGGCGAGACACAGTGCACAAGGCTCAGTGTCCACATATCAGCGGCACAACTCAGTAGGCATTGTTTTACTGTAGGTATTGTTATAGTAATGTCTGCCCACTGATCAGTGTCCAATTATCAACCATGCCAATCACTTGACGTTGTATTACTGGTGATGATACATACCTTACAAACATTTGAATGTCAAAATATCTATTCAACACCAAATTAGATATTGCATCATTGTCGAGAGTATGCCATTTGCACTCTGCTTAGTGTCCACACATCAGTTACTTCACACGATAGATATTGTATTATTGCGCACCACTCATTGTCTGTTAACTGCTGACTGTCCGAATATCAGTTAGCCCGCACTGCCAACATTACATGGTTGCACATTATGTCTCTTTGTCTGTCGGTATTAGTATATCTTTATGCATGTCAATGTCTGTATGATTGTGTGAGATAGTGTGTGAGTCGGTTGTTATGTACTTATGCGTCCTTGTGTATGTCTGAATATGTAAGGGATTGTGTGTCTGATTTTGTTTATGTGACTGTGAGTGTGCCTATGCATGTGAATGCGTGAGTGTGAGTCTGCGTATGATTGCATGAACATACCTGTGTGTGTGGGTGTGTTCACATTAGTCTGGATGCATGATATTCTGTGAAACTATGCGTGATTCTATGTATCCTAGAGTGTATTTCTATTTGTCTGAGAGTGCTACTGTGTCAGTGTAGGCGTGTATCGGTGTATGTGAGCATTCGTCTTTTTCAGTGTGTTTGCCTGAACGTATGTCTCTGTATGAGTGTGCATGCATGTGTGCCTGTGTATGTCTGCGTCTCAATTATTGTTTTGTTGTGTGCATTAATGTGTGTCTCTATGTGTGCGTTTATCAGTTGTTTGTACACGTGATCATATACTACCACTATTCTTGTACGAGTGCGGGCATCAAGATGCACGCCTCTGTGCGTGTAGGTCTCCTTGTAAGTGTTTTGTTGAATGTAGCTGCGTGTGCATGTATGTGCATTTGTGCATGTGGCACTGAAAATGGGCGTGCCTCAGTCAGTGTGTGAATATGTGTGCATGAGTGAATAATTTTGTGGCTGTGTGTGTACACAACAACAGCAGTGGGAGAGTTTTGTCAGTGACGGTTTCTGTGTCTGTGCAGGAGTTGACAAAGCCCTGAGTTTAAAAATCTTGATCACAATATGTTAATCAGATAAACCTGAATTCATAAAATACTCAGTATTTACGGACAAACTGTGGATGATAATTTTTAAGAATCATAACAGTCACTTAAAGATCTTTTATGAATGATCTTTACGAATGAACCACAAATGGTGATTAGTCGTATGATACGTTGATGAAATCTCACGCTGAATAAATAAACCACATGACTGCATATTATTTATTTTCAGTAAAGCTTATGTTCATTTGATTAGCAAATTTGGAATAAAATCCCGATGTTTTCCAAAGGTGAGCATTTTGTCTTAAGAAGAGACATCGAGCAGTTTAGACTGCACCGGATTCAGAGGATTGAGATAAGACCTAGTTAAGCTCAATAAGATACTGAAGTGATTCTCAAGCGAGACGTCGAGAGGATGACTCCTTGTGTAGGGAAATCTAAAACGAGAAGTCACTCTTTTAGGCGATAAGGGCAGAATATTTAAAACGGGGATTGAGGAGACATCACTTCTCTCCAAAGAACATCAATCTAAAGTCATAGATCATACAGATGTACAGAATGGAAACAGACTCTTCTGTCAAACCCGTCCATGCCGACAAGATATCCCAACCCTATCCAGTCCCACCTGCTAGCACCTCGCCCATAATCTCTCCAAACTCTTCCTATTCATATACACATCCAAATGCCTTTCAAACGTTTCAGTTGTAACAGACTCTGGTAGCTCATTCCATACACGTCCCACCATCTGCTTGAAAGAAATGCCTCTTCTGTCTCTTTTAAGTCTTTCCTCGCTCACCTGAAACTTATGCCCCTCATAATTTTGTAAACCTCTATAAGGTCACCCGTCAGCCTCCAACAGTCCAGGCAGAGCAGCCCCAGCATGTTCAGCCTCTCCCGAGAGCTCAAAATCTCCAACCCTGGCAACATCCTTGGAAATCTTTTCTGAAACATTTCAAGTTTCACAACATCTTTCCGATAGAAGGAAGACCAGAAGTCCACGCAGTATTCCAACAGTGGCCTAACTAATATCATGGACAGACGCAACATGACCTCCCAACCACTGTACTCAGTCCTCTGAATGATAAAGTAAACGATACAAAACGCCTTCTTCACTATTCTACCTAACAGCGACTCCACCTTCAAGGAGTTATGAATCTGCACTCCAAGGTCCCTCGGAATTAAACACTAAGTGTATACGTCCTGGTAAGATTTGTTTTTTTTTTCCAAAATGCAATCCCTCGCATTTACCTGAATTAGGTTCATATCCCACCTCTCAAACCATTGGCTCTTCCGATCAACATCCTGTTGCAATCTGAGGTAATCTTCTTCACTGTCCACTACATCTCCAATTTTGGTGTCATCTGCAGACTTACGATAATTCTTATGCTCAAACGAAATCATTTGTATGAATCACGGAAAGTTCTGGACGCAGCACCGATTCTTGTGACGCTCCCCTTGTCACAGGCCTCCACATGTGGATTTTATCGAGCGTGGTCGGTGTCAGGGCACCAAGTATGCTTAGGAAGGAGGGAGACAGATTTTTGATTTTGGAAGGTAGAAGGGAACGGGCAGAAAAGTGGGCATCAGGCAGAGATTGATCAGCCATTATCGTTTTAAATAGCCGAACTATCTTGAGGAAGCAAACAGCCTAAAGCTTCCTTTGTTTTGTCTTTTTGAGCACTCTGAGTGAGAGTGACACGAGCAAAATGTGTGAGCCAGAGTGAGATTGTGCAATAGTGAGAGATTAACAGGCCAACATGTAGCGATACTGAAGAATCGTAGAAAAGAGAAAGAGATGTACACAGACCGGAAGGAAGGAAGACAGGCAGAAAGCGGGCGACACCAAAGGAAAGACAGATAGATATCCATGTAGGAAAGATAGACGGAGATAGAAACTTATGTAGCATGGAGGGAAAGGGGCTAAGAGATAAGAGAATGATAGAAATAGAGTTAGAGAGTTAGATCGACAGAGACGGGAGAGAGAGAAACAGCCAATGAATTTAAAAAATGCTGAGAGTGTGAGACTGGGATAACGAATGACAAAGGGAGAGAGAAAGCCTGAAAAAAGAGCACTAAATTGAGATGAGCTAGACATATGGAGACAAGCATCAGGCAGGGCAATACGGAATGTGAAATATTCCTGGCGACAAGCTGTTCTGAAATGATCGCAGTGTCAGTTCAGAACAGCATTGCCGACTGGAATAGACGGAGCAAACAAAGAAGTATCATTATATTCGAAAGTAAACTCGCTGGAAGAATCCACAGGAACAAAACCCTGTCGGGAAATTAGTGAGAGATACAGATATATTCAAGTTGTTATAATTGAGGGGTAATGCTGACCTAAGTGCAGATTGGAACAGTGGGTTTGGCAGTAGAAGCAAGTGTGCTAAGTATGCAGTCTTGAGGCCTTTGTGTATATTTTGTGTCCAGTCCAACAAGAACGGAATTATTGGCAGACCAGGCTATTGGGAAAGAGCCAGGCCGAGTAGATCAAGTGTGAGCACATTTTAGAGGCAATGATCATGTTATAAGCATTTCTCGAACGATATTCAGAAGGACAATGCTCGATCAGAGTATGATTTGGAGGAGAGAGGTCTTCAACGGAAGGGGAGCCAGTAAATCTACAATGATAGGTTGTTTTAAGAGATTTTAAGTAAACATTGAGCTATCTTTAAAAGGTCATGATCCAGGTGCGATCAATGCTTGTTTACACACGCTTGAAAGTATGAACAATGTATGGACAGCACATTTGTATTCGTTATCCCACTCTCACACTCTCAGCATTTTTTAATTTCATTGGCTGTTTTTCTCTCTCTCCTGTCTCTGTCACTCTAATTCTCGAACTCTATTTCTATCATTCTCTTATCTCTTACCCCCTTTCCCTTCATTCTACATAAGTTTCTATCTCCGTCTATCTTTCCTACATGGATATCTATCTGGCTTTCCTTTGATGTCGCCCGCTTTCTGCTTGTCTTCCTTCCTTCCTGTCTGTGTATGGACAGCAGCATATTTGACAAAGTTGCTAAAACCAGCTGAAAATAAAACAGCGTAGATAACAGGTATCAGCTCGGAAATACAAATGAAAATGAAGAGGAAGTCAGAAGATTCAAAAGGGATGTGAAAAAGTACGACAGAGAAACAAAGAGTGAGATTGAGAAAATGCAGGCGCGTTGCATCAAGGAGTTTCCCAATGTGTCTGATATATAGTTTTTTTTAAAATTGTGACAGAAGGATTAGGAATGATAAGAGACAAGACGCGTGGAAACAAAGGACAGACTTTTTTTTTCTCATGAACATGCGGAAAGGAGAGATGGTGTAACAGTAAAATTCACAGACTGCATCACGATCGACAGGGGACGTACGTTTTGGAGAAGCACAAAGCGTTTGCAGACTCACGGACACAGATTGATTGAATGGGCAATAGTCGGGCATCTGCAATACAGTGTGGGAAAATAGCAAGCTGATTTGACAGAAAATCTTGCAATAAAAACAGATGCCATTACAACAGTGAACCACTGCAAAGGTCTGACGTCTTAGAATGATTTACATCTTGGAGCACATGAGCTCAAGGAGCTCATGTGTTATTATATGAACACAAAACGTAATGAAGGAGGCTAAAGACGGACGTTTAGACAAGACGGAGTATACACACATGTAATGTTTAAGTTATACAGGGGGCTGGGAATATCAGATCTGGAATGTTACATGAATTCTGTTTTCGTAATTGAAGGAAAGCTATGTTTGTCTCTGAGCTGGTTCAGGGGGACGATTCCTGGTTTAATCACTGCAGAGAGAGGGTTGTTCCCTGAGTAAAGGTTGTACAGATTGGGCTTGTTACCACTTGAGTTTTGAAGAGTGAAATGAAGCAACAGCATATTACCTGATTGAAGAGGTAATGCGGTACAGTCTGGACAACGGGATATATTAGGGTTTCTCTCCTGGCATAGGTAGTCTGGAAAGAAAAGGCACTGACGTACAATGGGCAAGGCGTGGATAGGGGAATGGCCTGAAGATTCGCATTTTCAGGACAGAGATGTGAATTCTCTCTCGCTTTCGTCAAAGGCAATATGCGAACTCAGAACTTCTTGCAACCCAGAAGGCTGTGCATGTGGACTATTAAAGATGTTTGAAGACGCAGACGAACGATTTATTGTCAATAGACGAATGGAATGTTACTGGGAAGGTGTGAATAGAAATACACATAGAATGAATGAATCATGGATATATTGAATGGTGAAGCAGGTGCAAAATAGTTCGAACACTTACAGTCTGCTCCTGTCTCGTATGTTTCTATCTCCTGCGATTAGGGCTGAGTGAACTCCTCCTTACTCACATCCCTGGCTTTGTTGCCTTTGAGACTTGAAGGTAGGACATCCAGCTTCTCTGTGACATTCCTTCCCATTCCGTTCATTTTGACCATCTCCCGGTTATTCCAGACCTGTGCTGTCCTTTCCCAACTGGAACACTATGATACAACATATCTTAATCCTCCACAATTATCTGCTGCTAATACACAATCCCAATCCCTGCTGTGCATGGCCCACCGTTCCCCTCTCTCTCTTTTCCTCGCCACAAACCACCATTCCACCAACTCACCGCTCCCACCACCAAACATTTATCATAATCAATTTTCTTGTGTGTCCATAATATCTTATAACAAGCAATAAATCGCACGCAGCTTCTCATTCCATGAGATCCAGACTTTGGAATACCCATTGTATTATGTTTTATTTTTGTGAGGGGAGCATGGAACAGTGGGGAACGTGAAAACCTGTGAATGCGTCGAACTAATCTTATTTATTTGATACATTGCATTTACGTGCAGGGACAGCAAGCTTGATTTCCAAGTTATTCGCTCTCTTCCACTTTATTCTGAGCTCACCAACAAAATGTGTATGCCATTTTTCAGCGTTATTCACCTTTGGAATGATTCTGTGTGCCCTGGTTTTCCTTTCTGATTTTTAAAACAATTTGGTTCCTGTCCACATCAACCGCTCAACAAACTTATCCCATCTAGATCGAGATGTATGCACTGGAAGGTGTACAGATCACATCAGTCTCAGCTTTGGATCTATTTCCCCTTCAATTTTAAGCACTCAACTTTGCTGCATTCGTCTCCACATACCTTGCTTTTATTCAATCGTTTTTCATTAATTGTTAATCTGAATCCCTCCATCAATCCATTCTGTTACTTTCTGAAAGATCTTGAATATTTTAATTATTATCAAATCAAGTAATGTCCAATGCACAAAATGCGGAAGCAGGGGATTGAGGGTGATTCGGCAGTTTTGATTATAAATGAAAAAATGCAGAGGGCAGTGGTTGATGGGAAAACATTATCTTGGACTTCAGTTACTGGATGTGCAGCGCAGGATTTTTTTGAGAAATCTTCTGTTTGTCATTTTTATAAATGGGTTAGTGGAGCATGGGTTCGTAAATTTGTGGAAGAGGTTAGTGGAGTTGTGGTTAGTGCTGAAGGATGTTGCAGGTGACAGATGGACAAGCTGCAGAGCTGGTCTGAGAGATGGCAAATGGGGTTCCATGCAGAAAATGGTGAGGTGACTCCCTTTGGAAGGATGAACAAAAACGAAGTTATCTGGGCTAATGGCAAGATTCTTGATTCGGAGATGCCGGTGTTGGACTGGGGTATACAAAGTTAAAAATCACACAACACCAGGTTATAGTCCAACAGGTTTAATTGGAAGCGCACTAGCTTTCGGAGCGATGCTCACAATCACCTGATGAAGGAGCGTCGCTCCGAAAGCTAGTGTGTTTCCAATTAAACCTGTTGGACTATAACCTGGTGTTGTGTGATTTTTAACTTGGCAAGATTCTTGGTAGTGTAGAAGTGCAGAGAGGTCCCGGAGTCCATGTACACAGATCCATAAAATTTTCCACCCAAATTGATAAGGTTGTTAAGAGAGCATGTGTTGTGTTAGCTTTTATTGGTATTGATATTGCGTTTCAGAGCCACGTGTACCTGCTGCAGCGGTACAAAACTCCAGTGTGGCTGCACCTGCATACGGTTCTGGTCACAACATAGAACATAGAACAGTACAGCATAGAACAGGCCCTTCAGCCCACGATGTTATGCCGACCACTGATCCTCATGTATGCACCCTCAAATTTCTGTGACCATATGCATGTCCAGGAGTCTCTTGAATGTCCCCAATGACCCTTCCTCCACAACTGCTGCTGGAAACGCATTCCATGCTCTAGGGCGGCCAGACCTGGATGCAGTATTCCAAGTGCAGTCTAACCAAAGTTTTATAGAACTGCAACAAGATCTCACGACTCTTAAACTCAATCCCCCGTTAATGAAAGCCAAAACACCATATGCTTTCTTAACAACCTTGTCCACTTGGGTGGCCATTTTAAGAGATCTATGTACCTGCACACCAAGATCCCTCTGTTCCTCCACACTGCCAAGAATTCTATCGTTAATCCTGTACTCAGCTTTCAAATTCGACCTTCCAAAATGCATCACCTCGCATTTATCCAGGTTGAACTCCATCTGCCATCTCTCAGCCCATCTCTGCATTCTGTCAATGTCCCACTGCAGCCTACAACAGCCCTCTATACTGTCAACGACACCCCCAACCTTTGTGTCATCTGCAAACTTGCTGACACATCCTTGAATCCCCTCATCCAAGTCATTAATAAAAAGTACAAACAATAGAGGCCCAAGGACAGAGCCCTGTGGAATACCACTCACCACAGACTTCCAGGCAGAATATTTTCCTTCACTCTACCACTCGCTGTCTTCTGTTGGCCAGCCAATTTTGTATCCAGGCAGCTATGTTCCCCTGAATCCCATTCCTCCTGACCTTCTGAATAAGCCTACCATGGGGAACCTGATAAAATGCCTTGCTGAAGTCCATATACACCACATCCACAGCTCGACCGTCATCAACTTTTCGAGTCACATCCTCAAAGAACTCGATAAGGTTTGTGAGGCATGACCTGCCCCTCACAAAGCCGTGTTGACTGCATTTAATCAAGCCTTGATCTTCCAGATGGTCATAAATCCTATCCCTCAGAATCCTTTCTTACACCTTGCAGACGACAGACGTGAGACTGGTCTGTAATTGCCGGTGATTTCCCTATTTCCTTTCTTGAAGAGAGGAATTACATTTGCCTCTATCCAGTCCTCACGTACGACTCCAGTGGAGAGCGAGGATGAAAAGATCTTCGCAAGTGGTGAAGCAATTGCATTTCTCGTTTCCCAAAGCAGCCGAGGACAAATCTGGTCCGGGCCTGGCGACTTGTCAATCTTAATGTTTGACAAAGTTTTCAGCACATCAGCTTCCTCTTTCTCTATCCATTTCAGCATGCACACCTGCTCTTCAAAAGTTTCATTCACTACAAAGTTCGTTTCTTTCGTAAAGACAGAAGCAAAAAAAACTCATTTAGGGCTTCCCCTACCTCCTCAGACTCCACACACAAATTCCCTATGCTCTCCCTGATCGGGCCTCCTCTTTCTTTGACCATTCTCTTATTCCTCACATAAGTGTAAAATGCCTTTGTGTTCTCCCTAATCCGTTCTGCCAAGCCTTTCTCGTGCCCCCTCCTGGCTCTCCTCAGACCATTTTTAAGCTCCTTCCTCGCCTGCCTGTATTCCTGTAGAGCTGAGCTTGACCCTAGCTTCCTCCACCTTGTGTAAGCCACCTTCTTCCTTTTGACGAGAAGCTCCACCGCTCTCGTCATCCAAGGTTTCTTTATCTTACCACTTCTTGCCTTTCTCAGAGGGACATATTTGTTCAACACTTGCAACAACTGTTCCTCAAACAGTCTCCACGTGTCTATAGTGCCTTTACCATGGAACAATTTCTCCCAATCCATGCTTCCTAACATTATAGGAAGAATGTGGAAGCTTTGGAATGGCTTCTTCCCTCAGAGAATAGCAATGGCATGGAAGGCAATGCCTGCAAAAGTACTCGACTCGACAAGTTTAAGGGCATGAAAGTGGTCATTGTATAAACATATATATGAAAATGGAATAGTGCAGGCTGGATAGGTTTCAGACTGGTTCCACAAGTCGGTGCAACATCCAGGGCTGAGGGGCATGTACCGTGCTTTAGTTGTATGGTCTCTGTTCTCCGTGTCTAAGCCGAACCAGCCCCAGAGTAAGGTGAGAAGCAAGTGGTTTAGTGGAGTTCTGAAAACTGTTATTTTTCCACACAGATGAGGGAAAAAATATGGAATGCGCCTTCTTTGTTGCCGGTGAAATTTGCACTCTCAGAGTATTTAGAAAAAATCTGCATGAGCACTAACCATGCTGAGGCATTGCAGGCTATGAATCAAAAGTGCAGGTAAGTGAGATTAGCTCAGTTTGCTGTTTGGTCGTCGGTATAGACATATTCGGCTGAAAGACAAGTTTCTGTGTTATATGACTCACTGACTTCATTTTCAGTACATAGCATATTTGTGTTAGATTAATAAGGCCATACTCCCAATGAAAATCATCACTGATTCTACGTTAAGAGGCCAACATAAACACATTTTGCCTCTGTCATTTTCTTTTTTAAGATGTGTATATTTAGCAAAATCACCGCTGGCTCAAATTAAGATTTAAAAATAAACTTGAAGATTAATGCGATTGCCACTGCAGCTTGTGTTTTGTAAAAAGGAATGATATTTCTGGATGTATCAATTTGGACAACGATTATTCTCCTCCCGGTCTGGGCACAAGGCACACTTTGAGACACGTCAACAATTAATGCCAGTCTCCGGGGACAGTAATTGTGTCGCTGTTATGTTCTCTCCTTCTATCCTTTAGGGAGAACTTTCAAAATATTATCTCATGGTATTAGAGGAAGACCTCAGCTCTGGCATGTGCAGGCATCAGTATTTCGAAGAGAGAGAGAGGAGAGAGATTGTAATTCGAGAAAGACACGCTGGCATATAGCAGCAACGAAAGAGAATCTGGAGACAGCGGACTGAAGTTTCACGAAGATGGACAGGAAACTCTCTGCACAAATCGCCGATTACATTAGAAATCAGCATTGGATGGCAATCGCGTATCGAATACGATATGTAATCTTGCTGTTTCAAAACGTTTACTATCCCTTCCTTGCTGCTGTTGGTATTTTTGGTAAGTTTATTTATCCAGCGAAGTTTAACCATGAACTAGACGTGACAGTTCAATCTGATGAAAACAAGTCAAAGAGTTTAGACGTTTGTACTGACTGGACGCTGCCATTGAGGGCTTCAGCTGATTGGATGTCTGCGTTGCCATGCAGAGTGACACCAGTAGCGGAGGTTCAATGCTAACATCTCACGATGGCTCCACATCGCCCCCACCCCCCCCTATCTTTTAAATTCATCTACTGCCAACATGGTTTTCAATATTGCTCTAAAGCAAAGATCAAATCGCCTCTGTTGAAAGATGGGGGACTGTGCTCAGTTCATATGCATTATTATCAACATGATCTTTGCTGTATTTATTGATCAATGTTCCTCCAAGTGAACGTGAATATGTTCTGTTTCACGTAGTTGCTGCCTTGCCCTTCCATTTGGAAGTTGTCTTGGAAGTTGAAGGTGTTCTCCGAGCATCTTAATGAATTTTTGTTCTGCACCCTGTTTATAGTATACATTGCAAATACTGAGCATCAGTGGTGAGAATAGATTTTGGTGCTATTCCAGCGAGCTGTTTTTTTCCGGATGGTATCGAGTGTCTTGAGTGTTGTTGGAGCTGCATCCATTCAGAGAAGTGAGGAGTATTCCATCACACTCTTGACTTCTGCCTTCTCCTTGGCTGGGCAAGCTGACGGGAGCATCAGAAGGTGAGTACTATGTTGTAGGATTCCCAGGCTCTTTCATCCACTGTATTCATAAGACTAATGTAGGTCAGTGTGAATAATGATTGAGTTTAGACGAATATACCCATCGCTGAATGCAGTCAGTGTCTTCAAAATGTCAACAGGAATTCCCTCAAGCATGTGTCCTTCTTCCCAAACTGTTGTGCAGGTTCCCTGAAGGTGTCCATTCTTTGCAGTCCGCTTAGACGCCAGAGGATTTCCTCAGTGGAACAGAACATTCTCATGACAGTCCACAGGTTCCTCACAACATGAGCAGCGACAAAAAGGTGTCAGCTGAAACCACTGACCGAAACGCGAGTGGCGACAGCAGTCCGAGTTTCTGAAGTAGCGTCATTGGATTTTAAAGGTTAACTTTGTCATTCTTTTCAAAGACGCTGCCAGACCGGCTGAGTTTCTCCAGACATGATTTCCTCTCAGAGTTCCAAACGTTCTTTCTTTTTTTTTACTCTCCGAGTTTTCAATGCTGACAAGGGCTGGCAAAGAGGCATAAAACACTCAGACGAAAATAGGCGATGGGAGATATTCATTGACAAGGGAAAAACTCAAAGGCAATTTGGACTGGCAAAGGTAAAAAAGACAAGAGATGTTTGCAGATTTTGGACTCCCATCGAAAATGTGGAACCTCCACTTACAACTGTCAACATAAACAAAACCTCTGAGATTTTAGATCTGAACTTGCTTTTCCCTAAATCGAATGCAATCTCTGAGTCCGTTTGAATTGGTATGTATTGATGGTTTAACATTCCTCCCTCTAAACTCCTTCCACATTTACATTTTTTTTGTTTCTTTCCTGACCCCTTCACCCCAATTCATTTTTGTTTTCCGTAAAATCAATTTAGTCACATATTCCCTTTCTCCATCTCTCTCCTCGATCCCACTCTGAAATTAAGTTTCCCGTTGGTGCTTCTAAGCTCTAGTCTCTCCTTGCAAAGCCGAGTTTCGTAACTGTGACATATCCCAACGCTCCCAAAGGTCACCAGTTGGGAACATCCCAATATTGCTTTCTCCACACACTCCTGTCAAGCATTCCAGGCGTTTGCAAATTAGTTTGTATGTAGTGTGGAGTTCACCATAATATTGTAACAATATTATGATATGTCCCTCATTAAGTATTAATAATCTGGATCTTGGTATGTGAGGAGTAAAATTTCAAACGTTTTGTCGTTGATACAAATATTGACGGAAATTAAATCATGAGGTTGGCAGCCAGAAACTCCAAACTGAAATTGGCAATTGGTTCAGTTGGCTGGTCGTGTGCAAATATAGTTTAACAATTTATTAGATAAAGTTGAGGTGATGCGCTTATATTGAGAGAACGTTTAAAGACTGTATAAAATCAGAGGTACACTTGTCAGGAGGGTGCAGGAGTAGAGGGATCTGCGTGAACATATGCATATTCAATGAAGATGTAAGAAGAGTGGGAGAGAGCAATAAATAATGTATTCACTATCCATGAATAGTAAACTATGTACAGAATGCCAGTGCAAGGTGGAAATGTTGAACTCGTGCCAAACCTTTGTCATACCTCACATCGTGTATAGTGTACATTTGTGGGTGCCACATTAGCAGAAAAATGTGAACGCATTGGCGATAGATTGCAGAAGACATTTAAAGGTATGTTTCAAAGAATGAGGAATTTCAGTGGTGAGGATCGATCGAAGAAAATGGTTCTGTTCTCCCTAAAGAGATGGAGTCTGAGAGGTGACCTAATAGATGTTTCTGAAACCGTGGAATGGGATGTGACAGAAGAGATAGGGAGAAGGTGTTCCCGCTCCCAAAAATCACAAAATCAAGACACAATTTTATTTAGATTAAGGTAAAAAAGGAGCAACAATGAAGTGAGTAGAAGATATTCTTCGCCCAGCAAGTCGTTAGGTTTTGGAATGTACTGAGTGGAAATATAGTGTAGACAGGCGATGTCGAACTGCGGGAAAGCGACATTTCATGGTTATTTAGTTAGATATGGTGTGCAGAAATACAGGGGAGAAGGAAGAGACTTGCTGGAGGGAAATGTAGAGCAGATGCAGTTTCGATGGACTAATTGTTTCTGTCGCCAACATGACACTTCCGGACAGTGAGTGATTCTGTTGCGACTTGATTTATCATATTCTCTGCTCTCCCTTGTCACAAGTAACTCGTCATGAGTATGTTACATTTCACAAGTGTTGTTTGGATATTTTATTGCCTTCAATCAATTAATTTACTTTCGAATGATCATGAAATGGAAACACGTATATAGCTTGTAATAATTCTACGTTGACAGACATATGATTGGCTGTAAAATGATGGTGATATGGGATATAGCAGCGTTGTTCAATTTGAAGAAAAAGCTTTTTGCCACTGTACGTTCCCAAGCAGTGAGTAAATTCTTTTTTAGCGAAAAGTAAACAGGTGACAATATGTTCTTTTTCTAAACAAAAAGAAATACTGATACATTATGCATTAAAGTTTACAGCTTTGCAGTAGTTTTTTTTAACATAAAAGGACACGACAAGGGGCACGACAAGGGAAAGAATGACATAAAGCCAAATCAAATCGGAGCAAAAGCAAATTAAAAGAAAGCCAAACTGAAAGCGATCCAGTTTATAGACTGATGTTGAACGCTTAAGTTAGAGGGCAAAAATTTAATGAAAGGATTATGATATGAAAAATCAGAGTTTGCTCGTATTAGAATACGGAATAAAAGTACAGAGACTTTTTTTTTAAATTGAGTGAAACTACAAAACTTTGCAACACAAAAAGAGTTGTGAGCACTTGTGCAGGAAACATAGAAAGCTAGCACACAGAGGAGTAGGTAATCAGGAAGCTTGATAGAATGAGACAATATTCCATCGATAGTAACAGGTGCGGTGCCGGAAGACTGGGGGTTGGCTAACATGTTGGCACTGTTTAAGAAGAGTGGTAAGGACAGGCAAGGGAACTCGGTGAAAGTGAGGACTGCAAATGCCGAAGATCAGAATCAAGATTAGAGTGGTGCTGGAAAAGCGCAGCAGATCAGGCAGCATCTCAGGAGCAGGGAAATCGACGTTTCAGGCAAACGCCCTTTTGTTGATGAAGGGCTTTTGCCCGAAACATCAATTTTCCTGTTCCGCGGATGCTGCCTGACCTGCTGTTCTGTTCCAGTACCACTCTAATCAAGCAAGGGAACTATAGACAATTGAGCCTGATGTCGGTGGTGAGCCAGTCTTTGGAGGGAATCCTGAGGGACAGGATGTGCATGGATTTGCAAAGGCAAGAGTATTTAGGGATAGCCAACATGGCTTTGTGCGCTTGAAACCATGTCTCAAAAACAGGTAGATGACTGAAGGTGGAGGTGCAGGAATGTCTTTCAGACTGGAAACCTGTGACCAGTGGAGTGCCACAAGGATTGGTGCCAGGTCTTCTTTTTTTTGTCATTTATGTACATGATTTGCAAGTGAGCACAAGAAGTATAGTTAGTAAGTCTACAGATAACACTTAAATTGGAGGTTAGTGGAGAGCGATCAAGCTTACTTCAGGTAACAACGGGATCTTACTCAGATGGGCCAATGGGCTGAGAAATGGCAGATAGTGTTTCATTTGGATAAATGTGAGGTGCTGCATTTTGGGAAAGCAAGTCTTATCAGGACTCATTCACTGGGCATGGATAGCTTAAATATACAGAGTCTCCTCTTGGAGTGGGTGAGTCCACAACTAGTGGGTGTACGCTTAGGGTGAGATGGGAAAGATGTAAAAGGGACCTAAGGGGCAACCTTTATCATACAGAGGGTGATGCGTGCATGGATTGAGCTGCCTGTGGAAGTGGTAGAGGCTGGTATAATTGCAACATTTAAAAGGCTTCTGGACTGGTACATGAATAGGAAGGGTTTGAAGAGATATGGGCCGGGTGCTGGCAGGTGGGACTAGATGCATTGGGATATCTAGTCAGCATAGCCGAGGTGGACAGCAGGGTCAGTTTCCGTGTTGTACAGCACTATAACTCTATGATTCTATCTCAAGTCTCTTATTTCAAGTATAGATTAGTGGGCGGCACGGTGGCACAGTGGCACAGTGGTTAGCACTGCTGCCTCACAGCGCCAGAGATCCGGGTTCAATTCCCGCCTCAGGCGACTGACTGTGTGGAGTTTGCACGTTCTCCCCGTGTCTGCGTGGGTTTCCTCCGGGTGCTGCGGTTTCCTCCCACAGTCCAAAGATGTGCAGGGTCAGGTGAATTGGCCATACTAAATTGCCCATAGTGTTAGGTAAGGGGTAAATGTAGGGATTTGGGTGGGTTTCGCTTCGGCGGGTCGGTGTGGACTTGTTGGGCCGAAGGGCCTGTTTCCACACTGTAATCTAATCTAATCTAATCTAATCTAATCAAATGTTACTGTTACTGTACTGCAGGACTGCAGACGCTGGAGCTCAGAGTTAAAAAGGGTGTTGCTCGACAAGTGCAGCAGAGCAGGCATTTTGGACATGAACCCTTCATTCTTGACGAAGTATTAATACCCTAAACATCGATTCTCATGTCCCTTGGGTGCTGCATGACCTGTTGTGCTTTTCCATCATCACACTTCTCAATTTTCATGAGATCGTATCTGGAGGACATTATAACCGTTATTTCATGGAAAGCAACCTTCTGTGTCTTCACGATGGTGATCCCCTTATGGAGGCAGTGCCGTCTGAGCATAAACTAAACAGTTTGGGTCTCTATTTTCAGCAATGTCGAAGAAAGAGTGGTGATCTCATTTGAATAGAGAATTTTTAATGGGTGGTAAACGTCAATGCTAAGAATATGTTTCGCATTCACACAAGAATCTAAGACCAGAGAACGTAGCCTTAGAAGACAAGGAGTACGACTTTGGACTCAGAAGGGGAGGAATTTAATCTGTCAGAGAATTGTATGTCTTTGGAACTTCGTATAGAGCTGTCTGAGTCAAGTTCTTGTGTATATTTAAAGTTGAGCTGATTGATTCTTGACTGCAGTAGAAAATTGAGGCTTGGTTAGAAAGGCGAAGGAGGTGAACCCGAGGTATGCCAGACCATCCGTGCTCTGATTGAAAGGTGGAGCAGGCTCAAAAGGCCTCTTTGTCCTACTTCCCATGGTCTTACGAACACCGCAGCGCTGCTGACTCATTAGAGAGGTGACTCAGTGCTTAGGCTATCCAGAGAGTCATCATGTCTCAGATGAGTGGTCATATGGTAACAGAACACTTTGCACGATAGCCTCAACATTTCTGAGCAATCGACCGTGTTCTGCTGCCATCACTCTGCATTGCAAGCCTGCTATCCAGTCAACTGAGCCAGAAAACCCCCTCACCCACAACCGACCCTTTCGTCCATTACATTCCTGAAGAAGGGCCTGTGCCCGAAACGTCGAATCTCCTGTTCCCTGGATGCTGCCTGACCTGCTGTGCTGTTCCAGCAATAAAGTTTCAACGTCCATTACTTCCACCATTACTTTTTTAGTAATATCAACACAGTCCAACCCTCTGAGCTAATTAGCTGCATTGTGCTTCAAACTGCTGTCCTGCAGAGAGATTTGGGTGACCATTTGTAAGTATCAAACACAACTTGCATGCACGGATAGTAGGAAATAAGGAAGACAAATTAGTTTTTGACATTAATTGAGAAAAGAACAGAGCATAAGAGTTATTCGGTGTCACCGCATCACTATAAGACAGTAGTCAGACTATAGATGAGATTAGATTACATTACAGTGTGGAAACAGGCCCTTCGGCCCAACAAGCCCACACCGACCTGCGAACCACTGTGCCACCGTACCACCCCAAACTTGAATTATTGCATGTAACTTCGCTCCCCTCATTTGAGGAGGTATGTAGTTGCATTGGACAGAGTTCATAGACGTTTCATTCGATTTATTTCGGAGGTGAGAAGTGTGGCTTGCATTGTGGAGTTTGGTAGAATGCGAGTAGATCAGGAAGATGGGACAGAGATTGATACAAAAATGCTTCAACATCAGTGCAAATCTGGAATGAGATGACTCTGTTTAAGGATAAGGGGTAATAGATTTAAAACAGAATTAAGGAAAAGGCATTTCTCTCAAACGGTCGCGAGTGTGTCGACTTCATTACTCCAGAGTACAGTGGATGCTTGCACTCTGAAAATAAGTATTGGAGAAGACCTGCTAATTTCTAAATTGGTCATATGTTGAAGGGCGTGTGCAGAAAACTGAAGCAAAGGACGAGATGGCATTAACCACACTCGCATTAAATGGCAGGTCAGACTCGAGGGCCTGAATGGCTTTGCTCTGTTCCTATTTCTTTTGTTCTTAAGCTACACCTGGATAAAGATGGCGGTGATGAGTAGGTAGAATGCTAATTGGGGAGTGGGGGCGAGAAAAGGTGGGGGGAAAATTCTAAATCATGTCTTCTAACTTGAAACTGCACCTCCGCCCCATCAGTCCAACTGATCAAATTGTCAACGTCCCTTTCGAGTTCCATACTGTCATCCACACAGTTGTAAACAATGCTCCCAAATTTAGGGACAACCACAAACATTGGCATTGCTCCCTACGCAGCAATTTCCAGTTCTTTCATATGGATTGCAGTTGTGCATGTAGAAAAACCAGCATTAGGGGACTGAATCTTGGAATGGGCGGTAATACAAGGACACAATGGAAGAATGTGGAAGGAGAGCCTGTGCTGTTTAGAATCGGGATTTCAAACGTGACAGCTGTGGAGTCTGATGTCTGATTCAAGGGAAGGTTTAATAATGACAAGAGACACTCCAGGTATCCCTTCCGCACTTCTCTTCAATATTATGCTGGACAGCGCAACTCCCAATTTCTGGGGTGGGCAATCCTTGCATGCAGTGTTGGATCAATACCTGTGTTACATCTTTTTTTTGGAAACATGCGGGTAAAAAGAATGTTACACTGGAGGAATTGTTCACAAAATGGAAACCCACTCTCACCTGCCTTCTGCACATAATCCTTCCAAATCCTTCTTTCTCTGGTGAACAATCCTTACATTCATTTTTGGATCAATAACCTGTGTTAGACCTAAATCTTTTGACAATATGAAGGTAAAAAACGATGTTGCTTTGGTAGATTTCCAAAAATGTAACCCACCCTCACTCGCCTCCGACACATAACGCTTCCAAGATGATCAGGGAGCCCGAGTCTAAATGGTAAAATGAGATATTGTCTATTTGGTTGTTATATTTTATTTTTAAAGCAAATAGAGGAAATGACGACAGGACGTAGGAGCAGAAGTAGGCCATTCGGCCCAGCGACTCTGTTCAGCTATTCAATGAGGTCGTGGTTGATCTGATCATCCTCACCTCCAAATTCCTGTCTCTTCCCACAGTAACATGGTTGCAAAGTGAATGCACTGCAAAGCTCCGTGGCGCAGTGGGATCCTGGTGTGTGAATTGCAAATGGGTAGAGGTAAAGCAACCATTGAGCCACAGACTCAGAGTCCTAGAGCAACGCTACCGTGTTGTCGGCCCAAACAGGTCCATGCCGATTAAAATGCCGATCAACATTAATTCTATTTCCCTGCAGTTGGTCCATATCCTTCTCAACCTTTCCTAACCATGTATTCATCCAAATGCCTTTTAAATGTTGTAATATACCCGCTTCAACAATTTCCATTGGTAGCTCATTCCACATGCAAACCACTTACTGTGTAAAAAAAGTTGCCCCTCAGGTTTCCATTTATTCTTTCCCCTCTAAGCATAAAGTGAAGCTCTCTAGTCCATGATTCATCACTCAATGGAAAAGACTTAGAGCATTCACATTACAATGCCTGTCATGATCATATAACATCGGAAAGAACAAAGAGCAAAGAAAGTTACAGATCGTCTGTCTAAACCTTTCAGCTATTTTTTCAGGGTTTTTTTTAGATTAGATTACTTCCAGTGTGGAAACGGACCCTTCGACCCAACAAGTCCACAGCGACCCGCCGAAGCACAACACACCCATTCCCCTACATTTACCCCTTTATCTAACACTACGGGCAATTTAGCATGGCCAATTCACTTGACCTGCACATCTATGGGCTGTGGGAGGAAACCGGAGCACCCGAAGAAAACCCACGCAGACACGGGGAGAATGTGAAAACTCCACACAGTCAGTCACCTGAGTCGGGAATTGAACCCGGGTCCCTGGTGCTGTGAGGCAGCAGTGCCAACCACTGAGCCACCGTGCCGCCCACAAGGGTATCTTTCCCTTTTTTCCATGCCCATTCATGTATCTGTCCAGATGCATCATAAATTATGCTTTCGTTCACGTTCACTGACAACGCGTTGCAGTCACCTACCAAACTCTGTTTAAAGAGTTTTCCATGCATATCTCCTCTGAGTTTTCCCCTCTCCCGTCACGTTGAATTCGTGATTCCTAGTAATTGCGTCCCCTAAGATGTGAATAAAAAACTTCTTGTTATACACCCTGTCCATACTTCTCGTAAATTTCTAGATCTTAGTCAGGTTCCCCCCAATATGAATCTTTCTGACGATAATAATCCAAATCTGCTCAACCTCTTTTCAAAGCTAGCAGCATCCATACCAGGCAACATCCTTTTGAACTTCTTCTGCACCGTCTCTAAATCATCCACGTCCTGTTGGTACTGTTGCGATCAGAAATGTATGCAGTATTCCAAATGTGTCCAAACCAAAGTCTTGTAAACCTGCAACTTGGCCTGCCAACTTTCTAGTCAATACCCGAATGATGAAGGAAATTATGCTGCATGCCATTTTGATCACTCCATTGACCTGCGTTGCCACCTTCAGATTTCTCTGTACATCAATTTTGCACAGTACCTTTCCATTTACTTTATAGTTTACTCTTGAATTAAATCTCATCACTCGCATTTTCCCACTTCTCTGCTCTCCAGTCATTCTCTCTTCTGCTGCAATCTCAGATAGTCCCCTTTTTTACCTGCGACTCCACCAATCTTAGTGTCATATGCAAGCTTCCTAATCTGACCACATAAGCCTTCCTCGAAATCATTTATGTATATCATAAACAGCAGTGGTCTCAGCAGGGATCCCTGTGGAGCATCATTGCTCACAGTTCTCCATTTTGACAAACGTCTTTCTGCTACTACTCTCTGTCCACTGTTGCCCATCTATCTCGTTCACCGTGGACCCAATGCGATTTCACCTTCTCCATCAGCCTACCGTGGGAAACTTTATCATGCACCTTACTGAAGTCCATTTATATGACATGTACACCCCTTCCCTCAACAATCAACTTTATCACTTCCTCAAGTAATTCAGTTAAGTTGATAAGATATGACCTTCTCTGCACAAAACCACGTTGCCGATCACCGAAAGCTTCAGTCTGTCTTCAGTCGCCGAGACCTTATGTACGCGTCGATTTTTCTGTTAGTTTATCTCACAACTTCATCTGTCACCATGGTTCCCAAATGTTGTCATTTCTACCCCTCAATTTCATAGGAACATATCCCTCCAAAACTTTCATCAACGTCTCTTGAAAAGCCTCCCACATGTCATATGTGGATTTACCTCCAAACAGCTACTCCAAATCTACATCGCCCAGCTGCTGATGAAGTTTGGCACAGTTGGCCTTACCCCAATTTAACTCTCTTCCTTTCAGATCAGTCTCGTCTTTGTCAAACAGTTTATAAAACTTACGTAACTGTAATCTCTATTTCCAATCTAAATCCCCGACTGAAACTTCAACCAACTGGCCTGGCTCATTCCCCAACTTCATGTCCAGGAACAGACCATTGCCGAGTTGGACTATTTACATGTTACTCGACAAAACGTTTCCTGGATGCTGCTACAAATTCTGTTCCATCTGGAACCAGATTCCACGAAGTGAACCTCAATCAATGTTGGAAATATCAAAATCACTGATCATCCGCGCCTTGCTGCTCCTACATCTTTC
Organism: Chiloscyllium plagiosum; assembly: GCF_037043375.1. Taxonomy (NCBI): domain Eukaryota; kingdom Metazoa; phylum Chordata; class Chondrichthyes; order Orectolobiformes; family Hemiscylliidae; genus Chiloscyllium; species Chiloscyllium plagiosum. Next base: position 38,894,499 of record NW_028270179.1, read on the forward strand.
CACAACCTGTTTACATCTTTGGACCTCTGTCTCATGCTCACAGTTGGGAGGCCTGTAGTACAGCCCCAACATTGTTACCACACCCTTGCTCACACTGAGCTCCGCCCATTTTACCTCAATGCTCTAGTCATCCTCCTTCAGCACAGCTGTGGTATCCTCTTTGACCAGTAATGCATCTTCTCCACCCATTTTACCTCCCACTAGATCCCACCTGAAGCACCAATAACCTGAGATATTTAGTTACCAATCATGGCCTTGACTCAACCAAATTGCACTAATAGTTAAAACATCATCCAAGCCATAAGTTAATCTGCCTTACCTACTACACTTATTGCATTAAAATAAATGCACCTCAGCCAACCAGTCCCTTTGCGTTTATCATGTGCTCCCTGCCTACTATTCCCCTTAGTCACGCTGACTTCATGATCGAGTTGCTTAGAGGCTTTAGTTCCTACCTCCTTACTGTCCACTAATGACCACAGCTGGTTCCCATACCCTTACCACATCAGCTTAAACGCTCCCCAACAGTATTTTAAAAAAGCACCCCAAGGACATTGATGTCAGCATGACCCAGGTCCAAACGTCCGATGCTTAATAGCTCCACCTTCCCCTGAATCAGAACCCTTCTCCCAAACATCTGAAACCCTACCACCTGCACGATCTGTCCAGCCACCCATTCATCCTGTCTATTCTTTCATTCCTTCTCTGACGTGTGCGGGACACTGGAAGCATCCTGAGATGACTGCCGCTGAGTTCCTACCATTTAGTTGGCTTTTAAGGCCCTAAAATCTGCTTGTGGAAATTCATCCTGTTTTGTTTTATTTTAACCTTTGTCTGTGGTGCTGATATGCACCACGACAACTGGCTGATCATCCACCATCTTGAAAATGTCCTGCAGCCGATCTGAGACAGATCTGGCCTGTGCACCTCGCAGGCAACATAACGTTCAGGAGCCTCGTTTTCGAAAGCAGAACCGCGTATCTGCTTGCCTTACAATTGAATTCCCTATGACAATAGCACTTCCACTCCTTTTTCCCGCCCTTCTGAACAGCAGAACCATCCAATGTTACACGAACCTAGCTTCTGTGGCCCTTCCCAGATGAGCCATCGTCCACAACTATGTGCAAGGCCGTATCCCTATTTTGGAGGGAGATGAAGTCAGGAGACACTTGCATTGCCTTCCTAATCTTTCTCTGCCTTTTGGTCACTCACTTGCTTTCTCCCTCAGCAATCCTAATCTGTGGTGTGACCAATTTATGAAACGTGTTATTCACGACCCCCTCAGTATTGCGGATGCACCAGGGTGAGTTCATCCGCAGCTCCCGAGCAGTCATGCAGCCTGACAAATGCTGCAGATAAACAGACATCCTGCACGTGAAAGAATCAAGGACATAACTGTGTCCCTGAGCTCCCACCTCTCGCAGTCTCTTAACAAAAATGTTCTACATTGTCCAACCCCACCCGATAACTCAGACCCTTGCGTTCTGGAAGCTTCCTCGTAAATTTCGTCTGCACTGGTTCCATTTTAATGGCATCCTTCCATTCGCTAAGTGACGAAATTGAACTCAATATTCTAAGAGCAACCGCACAATTGCGCCAGCACTACCCAACCTCTATATTCAATGCCGTGATTGATGAAGGCCTTTGTGACAATATCCTTCTTCATTGTCCTCTCTACCTATGATTCCAATTTCAGGAAATCGTGCACTTAATATCCAATATCCCTCTGTTCCATTACACGCCTTCGCATGTTTATCTGTCTCATCTTATTTTGAGTCCAGTAAGTCATTTCTTTCAGGAAGCATGCTTGGAGACTGAATGAGATTAACATTTTAAGGCCGGTATGATTTAAATATGCACAAGTGCTCTGGCCACTACATCTCTCTCAAATGATTTCTAAGGTAAAGAAATTAATCGTTGTCCAAAGAAAAAAGAACAAAGAAAATTAGAGCCTAAGAATAGGTTCTTCACCCCTCCAGGCCTGCGCCAATCCAAATCCTCTATCTAGTTCTGTCACCTTTTCTCAAATGGTCTGTATCCCTCTGCTCCCTGCCCATTCCTGGATCAATCTGGAAGCATCCTAAATGATCCTTTCATTACCACCTCGACCACGTCCACGGGCAACGCATTCCAGGCATCACCACGCTCTACCAAATTAACTTTCCATGCATATCTCCCCTAAAATGTTTCCCTCTCACCTTGAACTCGAGGCCCTCATACTTCAGTCCCCCATTCTGGGATACAAGTTCATCTTAAATGAATGCTTCTTAATTTTGAGATTATGCCCCTCTATACGTTGTCAAATGGCATGCGTGTGCTGCAACTAATGTATAATTTCCCGGTTTTATTGCTCTTTCTCACAGTTAACACGCTGGCGATTGCGATCCTCTCTCGTTGTCAGTGCGGTCTATCCAAATGTGTTATCCGATATCTGGTGTACATGGCAGTGGCAGATCTACTGGTCAACATTCTTGACCTGATACTGAGACATATTCCAATTGTTTATGTGGACGAATTTCGGTTTGTGAAGTCCCTCCCAGTGTGCAACATCCATGCCATCTTTGTCCACGCAGCGACGGACTGTTCTGTGTGGTTCACTGTTGCTTTCAACTTTGATCGATATGTGGCTATCTGTTGCCAAAAACTGAAACATAAATATTGCAACGAGAAAGTTGCATCTGTCGTATTGGGAATAGTAGCAATACTGAGCTGTTTAAAGAATATCTTGTGGTATTTTATGTTATCAGATCAGTATCGGCTAAAGAACCTTCCTTGGTTTTGTGAGGTAAGATCGGGTTTAATATTATCTAAGTTCTGGGGAAGAGTCGAAATCAGTCATCACTTTCTCACACCATGTTTGGCAATTCTTCTGACTGTGCAGTTCAATGCTTTATGTGTCAGGCATATCCTAATGGCCAACAGAGCCCGCAGACGTCTAAAGACATTCAGTGAGGAGAACAACGTCACAGACTCAAAAATGGAGAGTCGAAGAAAATCTATAATTTTACTGTTTCTCATTTCAGCCAACTTTGTACTATCATGGGTAGTCATTATGTTCTATTCAATATGGAACCGGGCTTGGCTATTGGGACATAAGATTATGTTTCTACATTATTTTGTCCGGGAAATTGGATATATCTGCCAGCTCACAAGTCATTGCACAAATATTTGTATTTATGTTGGGACACTGACTAAGTTCCGGAACCAGGTGAAGGATGTGTTCAAATATCCAATTACTCCATTGATAAAATTGTTTAATTAATGAAAACCAGCTTTAAATAGAGAAATCAGTTCCAAATCAAAATCTCTGCAATTCACTTTTCCATGGTGGCAGAACGATAGGCCAAAGCAAGCCAATGAACGTGCACTAGCAGGTGATAAACCCACACAGTGGGATCAGTTTATTCTCTCATCGGTGTCAGTGATAGACATACATTGGACTCAGTCTGCTCTCTGCCCGGGCTTATTGATACACCAGTGGGGAGAGGAGTCAGACATATGTGTTCTGGGATCAGTGACACACACTCAGTGGGGTCTTTCTCTTTCTTCACTGAGTTCAGTAACACACATACAGAATCATTCATCTGTTGTCTCAGTAGTTTACATCATACAGATCAGTTGGGTGAGTCTGCAAACACCTTGGGGTCAGTGGTGTCAGTGATGCACACACAGTGGATTCGGTCTGCACTCTCCCCGAGGTCAGTGAAATACACATGGTGGACTGAGTGATGCATATACAATGGGATCAAACTACTCTCTCCCCAGCGTCATGAAACTCACACAGTGGAGTAAATCTGCCGTCGTTCTGGACTCAGTGATTTGGAAACAATATGGTAGGGACAGTGGCGGTTGATGTCCAGTCAGCAGTCTTCCCGTGAGCAGTGCTGGACACACAAAGCATTAGTCTGCTCTCTCAGCAGGGTCCGTGTTACAGACTCAGTGGTATCATTCTGTACCCGCCGCAAGATCTGTGATACATTTACAGTAAGGTTGGTCTGCGACTCGTCGAAGTCAGTTAATCACACAATGGGGTCATTCGGCTCTCTACCTATGATCAGTAATACACACTCAGTGGGGTCAGTTGTTCTCTCCCGTGGTCGGAGATACACGCACAGTGGGATCTGTCTGATCTCTCGCCGTGATCAGAGATGCAGACAAAATACGTTCAGTCGGCTCTATCCCTCGGGCCAGTTGTAAATACAAAGTATGGTCGGTCTGCTATCTCCCCACGGTCAGTGATGTACAGGCAGCAGAATCAGCTTTTTCTCTCCCGGTGGTCAGCAATACCCACAGAGTGAGGCCAGTCTGCATTCTCCACAGTGTCAATGATGCACATACAGTGGAATCAACCTGCTCTCTCCGCGGGCTCAGTGACCAATGCACAGTAGGTTCAGTCTGCTTTTTCCACAAAGCTAATGACACACACACACAATAGGTCAGGCTGCTCTCTCCCATGGATCAGTAATACAAACTCAGTGCTCTAAGTCTGTTCTCTGCCCAGGATCAGTGAGACAAGCACAAATGGGTCACTCTGCCCTCTCCCCGTGGTCAGCGACACAGACTTACTGAAATCATTCTGCTATCATCCGGGGACATTGATGCACGCAAAGTGGTGCCAGTCGGCATGTTCCGTGGTCAATGGGACGCATACAATGGTGTTGATCTGCTGTTTCTCCCCCGGGTCAGTGAAATTTGGAAAATGGAGTCGGGGACGGTCTCTCTGGGATCAGTGATACGCAGACATTGGTGTAAGCCTGTTCCATCCGGGGTCATTAATGCACATAGATTGGGATCAATCTGCTGTCTCCCCTGGTACCATTGATGTAACTGAAGTCGTGGTCAGTCTGCTGTTATCCAGGGATCAATGATACAGACACAATGGGTTACTTCTGATTACTCCGTGGGCTCAACGAAACACATATTGACGGGTCAGTCTGATCTCCCCCGGTGGTTACTGATATAGACTCAGTGGGATCAGTCTGCAGACGCTTTGGGTCAATGGAGAGTACCTTTTCCCTCCCGGGTCAGTGCTGGACGCACAATGACGTCAACTGCCGACTGCCTGTGGTCTGTGGCAAAGACACAGTGGAGTCAAATTGCTCTGTCCTCTGCGAAGCCTCTTCTAAGGCTGGCTACCTTGAAGACATTCTCCTCCTCTCTCGAGAAGGACCTCAGTGAATCCCTCTCTCACTGTATCCCTCAAGTCATTTCCTCTGCCCTGAAACTCTTCAGCAACGTCCTAAAGCTGACTCGCTATCACAGCCATAACTCCTTCTTCGATGCCTACAGACGGAACGGACTGACCCCACATGGACTCCAGACTACATCCAAGCCAACACAATTTGGAAGTGAACAAGTCAGTCCTGATGAAGTGCTTTTGCACAAAACGTGGATTCTCCTGCTCCGAAGATGCCGCCAGACATTTTGTACTTGACCAGCACCACACTCTCGACATTCTCTATCCCCATGACCAGTGTTACGGACAGAATGGTGTCAGTCTCATGACTCCCAGGAGACAGTGTTGCATATACATTGGTGTCAATCTGGTCAGTGATGCACACACAAATGGGTCATTCTTTTCTGTCCATGCCATAAATATTAAAAATTGTAGTGGTCAGTCTGGTCTCTTCCGGGATCACAATTAGAAACAGACAGAAGTGTCAGCATGCTCGGCCCACAGATTCAGTGATATCCATGCTGTCGGGTCAGTCTGTTCTGTCGCCAGAGTCAGTGACACACACACACAAAGCGGCCAGCCTGTTTTCTCCCCAGGGTTAGTCATAAACGTATAACAGGGTCAACATGATATCTCCTCGTGATCAGTGATGCACAAATGGAGGAGTGCGTCTGCTCTCGCCCCTGGACCGTTCATGCACACACTGTAGCGTCAGACCCCTCTCTCCCTGTCTTAGTGATACGCACAGAGTAAGCAGTCTGCTCTCACCCCAGGTTCAGTGACATACTGACAGTGAGGTAAGTTTGATCTCTTCACGGGATTACCGACACACACATTTTGGGTCAGCCTATTCTCTCTCCGCGGCCAGTGACACACATGCACAGTGGAATCTGTTTGCTGTCTGCCAAGGTCCAGAAAAACAGGCACGAAGACGAGTCAGTCTGCTCTGTCCCTGGCTCCTTGATACCCACATAGAGAGTTTTCCTTATGATCTCTGAGATACATATACATTGCGGTTAAGTCTGCGCTCGGGCTCGGCACTGTGATGCACACACAGTTGTGTGTTTCTGCTTTCTCACCAGTGTCAGTGATGCACACACAGTGGTATCAATAAGATCTCTCCTCAGGGTCAGTGATGTGCACACAGTTGTATTATTCTGCTTTGGATATCATACTGGCTGGCTGGAAGAAGACTGAGTGGTAGTGGATGGAAAGTATTCAGCCTGGTGTTCGGTGACGAGTGGTGTCTTGCAGGCATCTGTCCTTGGGGCTCTGCTCTTTGTAGGTTTCATAAATGACGTGGATGAAGAAGTGGAAAGGTGGGGTAATAACTAAATTATGACACAAATGTTAGTGGAACTGCAGATAGTCTTGAGGAATTTTCAGGCTACAACAGCATATTGGCAGGATGCTGAGCTCGGTTGAGCAGTGGCACACAGAGTCCAACCCGAATAAATGCGAGGGATTCTTTGTGGAACGTCGAATTTGAATGATGAATACAGGGCTAAAGATAGCATTCTTTGCAGTGCGGAGGAATAGTGGAATCTTGGACTCGGCGAACACAGATCCCTGATACTTGCCACCCAAATTCAGAGGGTAGTTAAGAAGGGGTATGGAGCTTTGGCTTTCATTAACTGCGGGATCCACTCGAAGATCCATTAGAGGATGCTTTAGAGATGGTGCACAGGAGATTTACCAGGATGCTGACTGGATTGCAGGACATGCCTGATGAAGGGAGGTTGAGTGAGCTCGGGCAGTTTACGTTGGAGAGAAGGAAGAGAGGTGACTTGATGGGCATGTCCAAAATAATAAGAGGCACAGATAGACTAGGTAGCCAGAGACTTTCCCCAAAACAGAAGTAGCTGTCATGAGGGGTCATATGTATATGGTTTTTGGAGGAAGGTACAGGGAACATGTCAGAGGTAGGTTCTTTTTGCAGAGGGTGGTATTTGCGTGGTATGCACTGTAAAAGATGGAGGTTGAGTCAGAGACATTTTAACAATTGGTGGATAAGCACATAGACGTTCTTAAATTGACGGGTGAGTAGGTTCGGTTGATCTTCAGAACCTACTCAACGTCCCTTCATCAGGCATGTCCTGCAGTCCAGCCTAGAAAGTTAAAATCCCCTTCCATAACCACCCTATTATTCTTACAGATAGCTGAGATCTCCTGACAAGTTTGTTTCTCAAATTCACTCTAATTATTGGGAGGTCTATAATACAATCCCAATAAGGTGAGCATCACTTTTTTATTTCTCAGTTCCACACAAATAAATTCCCTGGAGGTACTTCCAGAAATATTCGCCCTCAGCACAGCTGTAATCCTACCCCTTATCAAAAACGACACTCTCCTTCCTCTCTAACCTCCCTTTCTGTCCTTCCTGTACTGGGAGTAATCCAGATATTACTACTCTCGAGAACCTCCTCTTTAAAGTCATCCGCAATCACATGTCTCCTCATTTTCTCCAAAAGCCTACCATGATTAACCTTATCAACGGCTTTACTGAAGTCCATGTACACCACGTTAACTGCCCTACCCTCATCTACATGCTTGTTCACCTTTTCAAAAACCTCTATGTGGTTTGTGATACGCGACCTGCCCTTGACTAAACCGGGTTGACTACCTCAAATAAAATTATTTTTTGCGACATGATTATAAATCCAATCTCTTAAAATTCTGTCCAAAACTTTTCCTACCACAGCTTACTGGTCTATAATTCTCTGAGTCATCTCGGCTGCACTTCTTGAACAAGGCTTCAACATTTGCAATCTTCCAGTCCTCTGGTACTAAACCTGCATACAATGACGACTCAAAGAACAAGCCAAAGGCTCCACCATCTACTTCCTAGCATTCCAGAGATTCATCTGATAAATCCTATCTGGCCCAGGGAACTTAGCAACTTCCATTCCTTCTAGAATTGATAACACCTCCTCCTTACCAACCTCAATTCTTTCAAGCCTAATAGCCCGTATCTATGTCTTTTCCTCGACAATATCCTCCTTTTCCTGAGTGAAAACAGATGAGATATATTCGTTTAGCAGCTCTCTGATCTCCCCAGGGTCCACAAACAGCGTTCCACTTCTGCCTTTGACTGGCTCCATTCCTACCCTTGTCATCTTTTTTTTCCCTATATACCTGTAGAAAGCTTTGGGGTTCTCTTTCATTCTACCTACTGAAGATTACGCATGTCTCCTCCATGCCCTTCTTAACTCTCTCTTTAAATATGTCCTAGCTAATCTGTAAATCTCCATCGCCTCACCTGAATCATCTCGTCTCAACGTCACATAAGCCTCCCTCTTCCATTTAACAAGAGATAGAATTTCTTTGGGAAACCACGGTTCCCTTACAATATCACTTCCTCCCTGCCTGACAGGGACATACCTATCAAGTACACGCAATATGTTTTCCTTCAACCAGCTCCACATTTCGATTGTCCACGTCTCCTACATTTTGCTTCCCCATTCTATTGCTTCCTCAGTCTTGGCCAATCGTATTATAATTGCCCTTCCACCTTCAATAACTCTTCACCGTTGGCATGTACCTGCCCCTTTCCATCGATCAATTAAATGGAACCGAATTATGGTTACTCTCTCCAAAGTGCACACCAATCACTAAATCAATATCTGGTCTGGTTCATAACCAAGTACCATATCCAGTGTGGCACTTGTTTCTGTATGATATGTCGGCCCTTCAACATACTGTGTCCTGCACACTTTGGAGAAAACCTTATCCATCCGACGTACAAGACGTACATTTCCAGTCTATCTTGGGGAACCAAAAGACCCCCATAATGACCACTCTGCTCCTTTCACTCTTACCCAGAATCATTTTGCCAATACACTCCTCCACGTCCTCAGAACTTTGCAGAGGCGTTTAAAACACTCCGAGCTGTGTGGCCTCTCCTCTCATGCTTCTAACCTCAGCCCATACCACCCCGATAGACAGGCCCTCGACAAGAGTTCTTTCAGCCACCGTTATACGGTCCTTGAATAAAAAAAACACATCGGAGGGTCGGTGTGGACTTGTTGGGCCGAAGGGCCTGTTTCCACACTGCAATGTAATCTAATCTAATCCCTCCCCCCTTTTACCACCTTCCCCCATTTTAATGAAAGACCTAAACCGCGGAATCTGCACATCCATTCCAGACTCTGCTCTATCCATGTCTCAAAAATGGCCCAACATTGAAGTCCCGGGTACCTATCCATGCTGCACGTTCACCTACATTATTCAGGATACTTCTGACGTTGATTTCGACACACTTCAAACTGGCTTGCTGTCTGCTACCATACTCACATGAAGGTGAAATGCTGTTCATGTCCTTCCGACTCACATTGTCCTGTGCACTGAAACTACACAACCGGATCGCAAACCCTGTTGCGTTACTTTAAACCCACCTGAATACCAGTAGCAACTTTTCCACCCAGGATATTAGTACTGCCCTGCTCAAGTGAAGAGCGCCGTGTTTGCAGAGGTCTCACCTTCCGCAATAGGGCACCAATTATCGATACTCTGGAAACCCTCCATCCTGAACCATCCCTGCAGGCACGTATTCAGCTGATGTCTATCCTTGTTCCTCGCCTTGCTATCACGTGGCACGGGTAACAAACCAGAGATAACAACTCTGTTTGTTCTCGCTCTCAGTTTCCAGTCTCACTTCCTGAAATCCTGCCTTACATCCCTATCCCTATTTCTCCCTATATTGTTGGCACCGATGTGAACCACGACTTGGGTCGGGTCACCCTCTCCTTTCAGGACTCCAAAGACACGATCCAAGACATCACGGACCTTGGCACCCGGGAGGCAACACACTAACCGTGAGTCTCTTTTGTCCCCAACAAACCTTTCCTCTGATCTTCTCACTATTGAGTCCTCAATGACCAACACTATCCTACTTCCCCTTTCCTTTTGTGAAACAGGGACAGACTCTGTGCCAGAGACCTGCACCAAAATGCATGCCCCCGGTTAGTTATCCCCCTCAATAGTATCCAAAACGGCATACTTGTGTTTGTTTTTCAGGGGAACGACCACAGGGATCGCTGCCCTGACTTTTCTATGTTCTGCATAATCCACGAGGTCAGTGATACACCACAAATTGCGTCAGTGTGCTGTCTCCCGGGACAATAATACACACAGAATGTCAGTCTGTTCTCGCAGCTTTCAGTGTTTCCGACGCCGTGCAATCCATCTGCTGTCTTCCCAGACTGCGTAAAACATACAATGAAGTACACTCACTCTCTCCCTGAGGTTAGTGATACACATACCGTGGCTTCAGTGAGCAATTATCCCGGGGTCAGCAATGCTCACACACAGTGGAGTGAATCTGCTTTATTCCTGCTGTCAGTGATAGACGCACAATGGGGCCAGTCTGCTGGCTCCCCTGGGTTAATGATGCAGATGCAGTGGAATCGTTCTACTCTCTCTCCAGGGTGAGTGATGCACACAGGTTGGGACAGTTTGCTTTCTCCACAGGATCAGTGATAATTAATTCCCAACTCGGGCGACTGTCTCTGAGGAGTTTACACATTCTCCCTGTGTCTCTGTGGGTTTCCTCCCGGTACTCCGCTTTCCTCCCACAGTCCAAAGATGTGCAGTTCAGGTGAATTGGCCATGCTAAATTAGTCAGGGGTAAATATTCAGTCGGGAATGGGTCTGGGTGCGCTGCTCTCCAGAGGGTCGGTGTGGACTTGTTGGGTCGAAGGGCCTGCTTCCAATGTGTCGGGAATCTATTTTAAAATCTAAAAATACACAGTGGGGTCATTCGAAAATCTCCACAGGTTCTGTGATACACACACAGTGGCTTCATTATGCTCTCTCCTTGCACCAAAGATAAACACATAGTGGAGTCAGTCTACAAGCTCCTCATTATCAGCGAGTCACACACACCCAAACGTTTCAATATGATCAATCATCGGGATCAGTGATAGGGATCAGTAACAGACACACACAGTTCCACCTTCCTGGTGTCTTCCTGTAGAGAGTGATAGGCACACAGTAGGACAATATGCTGTATCCTCGGGCTCAGGAATGCACACACAGTGGGGTCTGTCTACTCTCTACTAGGATCAGTGATAAATGCATGATGGGATGAATTCACTTTCTCCCCGGGGTCAACCTACATATCTGGTGACAACAGACAGGAAGGTGCATGGCGTCAGCAATATGCACACACAGTGAGGTCAGTCTACTCTATTCCCCGAGGTCAGTCATGCACACAATATGGGTTCAGTATGTTCCCTGTCCAGAGTCATTGCAATGCACGCAGAAGGGCTTATGCCCGAAACGTCGATTCTCCTGTTCCCTGGATGCTGCCTGACCTGCTGCGCATTTCCAGCAACACATTTTCAACGCAGATATGGTCTCCTTTACATCGTGGAGGGCGAGTGCCAACTCGTGGACCAGTTCAACACAGTCTTCCAAATGTAGAATAGTGTTTGTATCAATCGTTTTGACTGCATTAACTTTGTGGTAATCCACACGTAACCGTTGGACACCACATGATGTTGGGACCATTATTCTGGGTGTGCTCCAGTCATTGCAACACGCTTCAATTATGTAATCTTGGAGCATGCATTCGAACTCTTTTTGAACTTGTGCCAACTTTAATGGGTTAAGCCTTGAAGGATGTTGCTTAATCGAAACTCCATTTCCTATATCTCCAACATGCACAATTAGGTTGGCATTTCCCAGTTTATTTCCATATATCTCCCCATGCGATTGCAAGAACTTTTTTTTCTGTTCATTTCGATTTTTCTCCAGAAGGAGCCTAATCATTGGACCGAATTCTAGACAACGTTCTCGTTGTACAAGCTAATTTGAAGAATGTTCAATTCAGAATCCTTTGAAATTGGTTCTTCATTATGTGCTGCAAGTAACAACACAGTCTCCTTTGGGTTTCCTTCCCAGTCAAAATACTTTATCAGTATATTCACATGACGCATTTCATGAGAGTTTTTTTTCTGTTCAGCGTTCTTGTCAACTGGTTTTCCACTCAATCTCCTTTCGACTTGATAAGGTCCTCTAAACCTTGTTTTTAAAAGATTTATCTCCCACTGCCAGTAACACGAAGACCATATCTCAGTAGCAAAATTGCGAGTTTTCGAGTCATTCCCTGCGTCCGAATTTATTGTTTGCTGTGGTATTTTAGATGCTGCCGAAACAATTATCCATCTATATTTAATCGCTTCCTAAAATCTGACACGTTTTCGTATTATGTGGTCTCTGGTTTCTGATTTACCAATTTCTCCATAATGACATTGAAAGATCCTTTCATTTCATGCCGAAAAATATTAATTCAAATGGATTCAAAGGTGGTCAATTCATTTGTTGCAGCACTGATTGTAAAAAACGTACAGACAGACTTCCTTTATCCTTTGCATTTAGATAGTCCTGACTATAAGCTTTGAACGTTGCCTTTATGTCTGATGCTACATTTCTCGCTACCCATGTGATTCTGGATGGACTGCAGCAGACTGGAATTATTTTATTCCGAACCAAACATCAATACTCTGAATGATTTTGATGCAAAAATTAACTATCGATCTGACTGTATCTCAGTGGCTCTTCTGTACGTCTTGAAAATTTTGAGTAATTCGTCAACAATAATTCTAGCTGTTTTATTATTTAGTGGAAATGTTGTCGACATACCCATTATTGTCAGCACAGATTGATTCTAACTTTTGTTCAATGCATTCAGTTAACAGTGGAAAAACTGTGACGCTGGAAGAGCGTAATAAGTCTGGCAGCATCCAAGCTTATGACGGGCTTGTGCCTAAAACAATGATTCTCCTGATCTTTGGATGCTGCCTGACCTGCTGTGCATTTTCAGTGCCAGACCTTACCACTCTGACCTCCAACATCTGCAGTTCTCACGTTCTATCAGTCAGTTTTAGGCTCTTGTAAAATTCACTTCAAATGCAGGAATTTATATCATAGGTGTGAATTTATTACTGCTTTTTTCACAAATGCCTGCCAGGTATGACATGACCAGCATAATTCAACTGCGTCCTTAATTAATTTTAGCGATCATGTCACCTCCTATGCAAAAACCAGTACAAACAGACTGAATTTGGCCAATTCATTTGCTGCATAGTAAAAATACAACTCCTTTATCCTGATCATCTGGTTACTCTAGGTTTTTGCGTTCTTAACCTGCTCTTTAATCTTGATGTCACCTTTCCAACGCTACCTGTAATTCTTCAATGTATGTAATGAACTTAAATTAATTTATTCCAAAGCCATACATGACTTCCCTGGATAACTTTGTTGTAAAATGTGAGCCTTAAACTGGCTGTATCTCTGTGTGTAGTCCATCTCTGGTGCAAGACTTGACTTGCTCTGCTGCAGTGCTTTTCGTAGTGATATTATGCAACTGAATGGCCTCTGGAAATGTGGTGAAGATATCCGTTAATGTGAACACATAGCGATACTGAATTTTTGTTTCCGTTCGGGTCATATGCAATCAATTAATTCTCCTGTAGAAGATCCCTCAAATGCAAGCACGAGTGTTAAACGTTCTGCTTGTATTCCTGCCTGAGGTTTTCAATTACGTGGCATCTGTGGCATTTTGGGAAATTACTTGTACATCCTTCTGCAGTTGAGGCCAAGAAAAATGTTTTTTTTTGTATTTTCGCTTGAGTTTTTCTACCTCCTAATTAACCACCTACTAGTAATTTATGTGCTACCCGCAACACCTCCATCTTGTAAACCACTGGCAATGCAACTTGATGAACTTCAGCCGAGTTCTCATCTGCGTGATTATGTGAAAATCTCCATTTCCACATCGAAACATCATTATTAAAGCAGTAACATACCGGAATACGCTCATAACATTCTTCTTTGTATGTTTCCCGGTATAATTGCGGCAGTTTGTCACCAGTCTGTTGAAACTCAGTTAATTTGTCTTGAATTAAAAAAAATCCACTTTGCCCTCTTGTTACTTTTTTTTGTCTCAGCCATTCGATTACAAATTGTTGCTGATAACCCTTCTTCAACTTCTGCACTTACGGATTTCTCTTCCAATTTCAACTGGTGATTTTGTGATCTTCTACTCACACAATCACGAAAAATCCCAAGATATACTTCCAGTTAGACATAAGTTGCCTGACTTTCCACTGTGTTTTGTCAGCCACAGTAGGCACTCCTACCTTCGATGCAGCTACATCATTACTAAGGAATATTTGGATTCCTGGAACTGAGAGTTTCTGCAGTACGCTATCACCATTTCTCCACTGGTTTCCACCACTCCAACTTCATTCTGCATGATCGAGCACTTTTCATCTCACCGTGATTTCCAGATATTAGGACTTTTTACTGGCTATGGTCTGTGAGGATGCTGCTACTTTACAAAGGATTTGCTGTCCATGATCTTTTTTAAGAGGCTTGTAAAAGACAGACGTTCTGATTTGTCTTCGTGTGGGCTACTTTGATTATGGCCAATTTTTGCTGCCTCAGGCAACAATCTGGAAAAAAAGTCTTTTCGGATTAGTTTTGCTTTAGCTGCTAGTACATTGAAATGGAGTGCCCAGTTCTCCCAGTTCAGGGTTTTTTTCTAGTCTGATTTAGTTCTTTTTTGTTATCTGGGGACCCAGAAAAGCTTCTGGGATAAATACAAAAGTTTTCATTCTTCAGCTGTGATGATGCTGTATCTTTAAGAAGATTATGTCAATCTTGCCTAGTTTTAAAGTTCGAAAAGACACAGAATCCGATAAATCCGAAGTGAAGAGCCAATCCGATTACAGCTAACCGATACTGGCTCAGGTAAACGGTTTTTAAATTAAATAAAATGCACAATGAAAGTTGAGTTGTCAGAGTCCTCAGCTAAGTTTTCCACTGCTTTTGTCTGAATAATCAATGAAGGCAGTCAAGCAGTAGTGAAGCTGCTGGAGGCAAGAGAAGTAGTTCCAGGCTGATCCTCCTCTCTCTCTGATATCTGTCCTGTAAGACCCTGTGATGGATGTTTTGTGCCAAGGGTTGTTTATGAGGATTGTTGCAAGGATTAGAAATAGCATCATTGAGTTAGCAAGACCTCTTGCGTTTTCAGACAGTTTAAGGTATTCGGTATTATGTTCTCTTTTATTTGTGTTTCAATTCGTTTTGGTCAAAACTAATTGGTACGAGAAGCTGCATTACTCCTGGAATTTTCACGTTAAAGCTACTTAAAGAAGTGTGTATTTCGGGTCAGCAGACAGGTAAAAAGGGCTAAAGGAGATGGTGGTTTGTGGGAGCGGTGTTTCGGGGTGGCAGGGTGTTGATTATGGTGCAAGGTGGAGGCTTTTCATCAGAGGTGTTGCTTTGGGGCGGCTGGAAATGGCACAAAGGAGTACTTTGTCGGGAGCATGTTTCAAAGCGGCAGGACACGATGTATGCGGGTATGGTTCATTGGGTGGTTGTTGAAGCAGGGGAAGATATTGCTGGGGATGCGTTTTGTCAGGGCTGGGTTTTAGGCATCGAGAGTGTTTTGTCGGTGGGGGTGATTTGCGGAAGCTGAGATGCCAAAATGGCAGTTGTGTTTCACTGGGGTGTGTATTTGAAGGCGCCAGGAGATGGGACAAGCGGTTGTTGTTTCATCTGGGGACGTGGGGTTTGGGATAGTGGAAGGTGAAGCAAGGGCGGGATGTTTCGTCAGGTGTTTGTCCTTTCGTACGGTAGGGTGGGCGAGAAAGCACAGAGCTTATTGTGGGTGGGTGAGTTGTTGGTCGGGATGTTTTGGGAAAGCAGATGGCGTAGGTGATGGCGCAAGATGGGTGTTTCATCAGGTGGCGATTCAGGGCTGCAGGAGAAGGTGCGGGGGCCTGTGTTTCATCACATGTGTGTTTCAGGTTGGTGGCAAAGAGCGCGGGGATCTTTTTCATAAGCTGGGAGTTTCACGGTGAGATAGCACAACGGGGGCTGTCTGGTTAGGAAGTGTGTTTCGGCGAGGCGGGGCGGGCAAATGTCGCAAGCAGGGTGTGTTTCCTATGAGGGGTGTTTCGGGAGATGAGACAAGGGGTGGGTGTCTCATCAGGACCATGTTTCATGACCATGTGAGATGTCGCAAAGGGTGCTGTTTTATCAAGGGCGGATGTTTTTGGGCTCCGGGTGATGGCGACGTGGAGTGGATGTTCTGATGCAGCGGGGTGGTGGAGAAAGTGCAAGAGGGCCATGTATCTTTGGGGATGTTTCAGAGTGGAGGGAGATAGTGCAAGGCGGAGTGTTTCATTGGGTGGGTATTCGTCAATGGGTTTGTTTCAGATCAGCAGAGTGGCAGGAAATTGCTCAACATGGGGTTTCATTGAGGAGTGTTTTAGGCTGGCAGGAGGGCGTGCAAAGGGGTTGTTACATTGGATGGGTTCTTTCAGATCAGCGGGAGATGGTGTGTGGGGTTGCGTTTCCTCATATGCGTGTTTCGGGCAGCAGCAAAGAACATGGTGAGTATTTTTTCGGGTGCGTGCTTCAGCGTGGGTGAAGATAACAAATGTGTTTCACTGTGGCGGGAGGTGACACATGAACTGTGTTCTTTGGGGAGATTTTTGTATGGCTGGAGGTTGCGAATGGAGGGTGCATGTCAACAGGGGTGCTTCAGAGTGACGGGTGGTGGTGCAATTAGAGCGTTGCATACGTGTAGTGGGGTGGGGCCGAAGCAGGTGTGTGTCATTGGGATGGTTGTTTGTAGTGACAAGAGATGATGGAAGAGGTGGGTGTTTTGTGGAGGCTGGAGATGGTGCAAGGGTGTTTGTTATTGGGGGAGTGTATCAGGGTAGTGGAAAATAGCGCATGGGATGGATATTTCATTAGTTGGGTGTTATGTGGCAGCGTGAGATGGCGCAAGTGTTGCTACAACAAATAGTGTGCTGCACAGCTGTAGGTGATGGCTCAATGGGGTAGGGGGATGTTTCACCAGGGGGATGCTTTGGGGCTGACGAGATGGCGTAGGAAGTTGTGTTTCTATAGGATAGTAGTTTTGGGTCGGTGGGTGAAAGTGAAAGGTAGCGTATTTCATCGGGTCAGTTGTTTCAGGGCGTTGGGTGATGTCACAGTGGTATGTTACAATGGGGCAGTCGGTTGTAGAGGGGAAATGGCACAAACGGGCGGTGTTTCATTGAGGGGATCTTTTGAGTTTTTTAAAGAAGTAACAAAGAGGATTGATGAGGGCAGAGCGGTAGATGTGATCTATATGGACTTCAGTAAGGCGTTCGACAAGGTTCCCCATGGGAGACTGGTTAGCAAGGTTAGATCTCATGGAATACAGGGAGAACTAGCCATTTGGATACAGCACTGGCTCAAAGGTAGAAGACAAAGGGTGGTGGTGGAGAGTTGCGTTTCAGACTAGAGGCCTGTGACCAGTGGAGTGCCACAAGGGTCGATACTGGGACCTCTAATTTTTGTCCTTTATATAAGTGATTTGGATGCGAGCTTAAGAGGTACAGATAGTAAGTTTGCAGATGATACCAAAATTGGAGGTGTCGTGGACAGTGAAGCAGGTTACCTCAGATTACAAAAGGATTTTGACCAGATGGGCCTCTGGGCTGAAAAGTGCCAGATGGAGTTTAATTCAGATAAATATGAGGTGCTGCACTTTAAGAAAATAAATCTTAGCAGGACTTACATATTTAATGGTGAGGTCCTAGGGGGTGTTGCTGAACAAAGAGATCTTGGAGTGCTGGTTCGTAGCTCTTTGAAAGTGGAGTCGCAGATAGATAGGATAGTGAAGAAGGAGTTTGTGTTGCTTTCTTTGATTGGTCAGAGTATAGAGTACAGGAGTTGGAAGTTCATGTTGCGGATGTACAGGACATTGGTTAGGCCACTGTTGGAATATTGCGTGCAATTCTGGTCTCCTTCCAATCGGAACGATGCTGTGAAACTTGAAAGTGTTCGGAAAAGATTTACAAGGATGTGACCAGGGTTGGAGGATTTGAGCTACAGGGAGAGGCTGAACAGGATGGGGCGTTTTTCCCTGGAGCATCGGAGGCTGAGGGGGTGACCTTATAGAGGTTTACGAAATTATGAGGGGCATGGATCGGATAAATAGACAAAGTCTTTTCCCTGTGGTGGGTGAGTCCAGAACTGGAGAGCATAAGTTTAGGGTGAGAGGGGAAAGATATAAAAGAGACCTGACAGGCAACGTTTTCGCACAGAGGGTGGTACGTTTATGGAATGAGCTGCCAGAGGAAGTGGTGGAGGCTGGTACAATTGCAACATTTAAAAGGCATTTGGATGGGTATATGTATAGGAAGGGTTTGGAGAATGTGGGACGGTGGCTGGCAGGTGAGACTAGATTGGGTTGGGATATCTGGTCAACATGGATGGGTTGGACCGAAGTGCCTGTTTCTGTGCTGTACATCTCCATGACTCTATGACTGTCTATGTGCAGGTTAGTTCGATTGGCCATGCTGAGTTGCCCATTGTGTACTGGAAATGCAGAGTTTTAAGGATAGGATCGGGGAGTGAGTCTCGGTGCTATGGTATTCAGTTGGTGTGGACCTGTTGGGCCGAATGGTCGTTTTCACACTGTGGCAATTCAATTATTCTATGAAAATGAAATCTGGTAACCACAACATGATGTATGACCAGGAGTAGTGAGTAGTTTGATTGGGATTTGTTTCAAAATATGCACACGTACCAGAAGCAGTGTAAAAGACAATCAATATGTAAATTTATGATATGAAGTTTATTAATATTTAGAAGAACTAAATAATGTATAACTTTAATAATTAGAATTATGACGAAGCATGTATTGAATCACACAAGACTCTAAAAATCTTGATAACACATATATTTCAGAATGTGATCAAAGATGGGACTGAAGGCATACTTACAGAACCACACAAATTCACTTGAAATTGGGATGTGAGAGAACTTTGTCGCTCAGAGGATAGCTATGTCGGTCAAACCCAAGACTTTGATGGCGAGAGCGCGGCAAGTATTTAAAGATGCACAAATTAGAATCTTGACATTTCCATGTTTTGAGAGTGGAACAAGCTTAAGAGGAACCGAATAGAAACCAGACCAGTCCAGCACAGGCATAGGTTGTTGGTCCACAATATCTGCGCTGATAATCAAGCCATTCTGAACGGATCCCACACGCCTGCACGTGGTCCATATAACTCTATTTGTTGCCACTTCCAACGATTTCTAAATGTCTCCTGAAATTTCTATCGGATCTGAATTTTACCATCTCCCCAGGCAGCGCATTCCAGGCAACTACCATTCTTTGCGTTAATAAATTGTCTTTATTTTAACTTTAACCTATGACAATGTGTATTTTACGTTTCTGTTCGGAAAAAAAAAGTGTGATAAAAAGAACTGTTCGAATATCTACTCAATCCATGCCTCTCGTAATTTTATTAAATTTCACCACTTCGCCCTTCAGACATTGATGTTCATGTTGCACAGTATCATGTAAAAAAGAAAGCCACGGATATCTAGGCAGCCAGAGCAACAGCCATTCTTACCGGTAGATGCAGTGTCAAAGCCCTTCGGTCATTGGCACATGTCGGAAATGTGCACAGACAAGACAACATATGAATTAAGTTCGGAATGGACCGACAGCAAAAGCGCCAACATTGGGAATGTTCTTACCACAGGAAATGGGAGATATTCTTCAACCAAATCGCAGTAGAAATTTTGAGATGGGAAGAATTTATCATGACTCATTTCTGAACATTCTGTGTTCTAACAGCAACAGGCTGCCAGAGGGACTCGAAAAGGTAGAACTCGTTTCAGTGTACAAACTGTCAAGCTTTGTAAAAATTGATAACATCTTCGTGCAATACATAAACCAATTGTCGCCTGCCTTAGACCACATCAGGCACTAAAACGGCAGACATAAGCCATAAGGAGTAATGTTTAAACTCTTGACTCTCACACCTCCTGGGAGCAAATGTGGATTTGGTAGTCAAGTATACAGATGGATCCATGAATTTCAATAATCTCTCATGCCCTTGTACAGGAAACACACAATTGTGAAACAAAAAGTATTGGACAAGAGTGTCTCAGTTATGAAGTGAGATTAGACAGACTGCAGATATTTTCCTGAGATTGAGAGGAGACAAGATTCAGAGGCATAAAAACATAACAAAAATATGGTTGAAAGGATGGTTCGTTTCCTAGTTCAATGATCAGAGGCATAAGATTAAGTTATGATGGAGAGTGTTTCGTGCTAAGTGAGGAAAACACTAATCGCCCAGTAGGCTGTGGGAATATAAAACTCACTACCTGCAACAGTGTTGGAGGTGGAAACCCTCATAAAATTGTAGACGATTTTTGATGTTCACTTCCGATGCTAAGGGAAACAAAGTCTATTAGAAAGTGCTGGACCATTGGATTGGAATTATTAGGTAGTAGTCTTTGACTGGCATGGATACCATGGGCTGAGAGCGTTTTCTGTTTGCTGTAAATGCGATTAGACAAATCATTAACCTGCGATGAACCACAGAAAGATCCTCGCTTTGTATTGAAACAGATATAAGATGTCCACTTGCTAGCTCTGTCGACAAAGAAGAAGAGGACCCTATGCAGCTATATTGTACACATGTGTGTTCCAAATGAGATAGCACTTCAGATTAATGCACTAATGTTTCTTTGTCAGCAAAATTCAAAGGAGGTAGACCGAAAGCTGTACATTACTTTACGTATCAGATCCCAAATCCCAGACCCATTCAGAAAATGTTTCGACCATACAGTATTCCCCTCACCTTCTTTGCAGTAATTATGTAGCGATAGTGTTTCACTGAGGCCAGGATTCCATTGCCTGGTTTGTTACAAAGGCAATATTTTTTTTTTGACCTTCATATGTTCAGCTCATGTTGAAATGAAGTGTGAATTTTGTTGACGTTTAATTAAGATTCTCACTAAACTTACATTGCCTTGCTCGGGAACATTAATTAATCTATCGATAATCTATAACACTGAAAATTTTAAAAGTCCCACCAGACGTTATGAACAAACAAACTGGTGAATTTCCAATCAAATCTCGTTCACCATAGAATTTTCTGAAAGTGGAGTGATTTGCCTCTCTCCATTAAATTTTGCGTTCATTGATGGTTGACAAATAGAAACATAACCTTTAGAGCCTGGGTGTCCCTGGAGAGGGAGCACGCAGTGTCCACCAACACCCTTGAGCTGTTCAGGGAGAAGTAGGCGCCACAGGAAGTGCAGTGCATTATTTCCCCCTCCAACTCTATTTTGATTTAATCCCTGCCCTCCCCTTCACTGTTTGATCACACAGCACTGCCCTTTGATGTGAAGGACACTGCCTGTCACTGGCCACTTGTGTGTTTTCTTTTCTTCCTGGTGGTGTAAATTGAATAAAGATTCATGCACCTTATGTCTTTCACTTTGTCTCACACCTGTACACACACAACATGGGTGCGGGGGAAAAATAAGCACTACCGCAGTTAGACAGTAGTGTGGGGAAACGAAGAAAAAGAAACATAACCTCAGACTCCCCCAATAGTAGACAATGGTATTATTTTTCGTCTCACTGATCAATTCTAAATTAATCCCTTTGCTACACTAATCTGTACAGTGGCTCATGAACTGAAACATGAATAGAAATATCAAAGTACGCAGATAAAAATAGATTGAGTGGTCGAACAATGTGTGCAGGGGATACTGAAATCTCGCAGAGTAATATAAATAGATTAAGCAAGTGCCAAGTGTCGAGCAGATGGAGTCGAATGCTGGTAACTGAGACGTCATCCATGTTGGTAGGAATACCAGCAAAATGAACTATTACTTAAAAGGTGAAAAATCGCAGAATGCTACTGCACTTAGGGACAGGATGGTCATGTGCATGAATCACAAAAAAAATGTTTACAGGTGCAGCAACTAATTAAGAAGACAATTGTTCTTCATTGCTCGAGAGATGGCATTTAAAGGTAATGAGGTTATTCTATAGCTGTATCGATTGCATTTTAGGCCACACCACAAGTACACAAGTATTGTGTACAGTTTAGGTCTCCTTACTTGAGAAAGCAAGTCCTGGCAGTTGAGGGAATGTTGTGGGTGTTCACTCAGTTTACTCAGGAATTGGGAGTTTTGGGTTATGAGGGATTGAATAGATTAGAATTCTACTAATTGGAATTTCGAAGAATGAGAGGGGACAATTAAAAAGATTTAGAAATCCGATAGGAATAGAAGCAGAGAGGATATCCAGTGATGGGTGATACTAGGAATCGGGGACATATCATCAAAATAAGAGGGAGCGTTGTGCAGATTCAAGACTGAGTTGAGGGAAGAATTCTTCACCCAAGTGTTTGTGAATCTGTGTAAGTCCCTGCGCAGTGGAGCAGATAAGAGTACCTCTTTGAATGGTCTTAAAGTGAAGACGGATTTTTGAACAGGGAAGGAAGTGTGTGTTCTGGTAGGCAAACATATAAGTTGGGTTGAGTGCAAGAAAATGTCGGCCATGATCTTATTTAATAGCGCAGAAGGGTCAATGAATCAGATGGTCTACTCCTGTTCCTAATTTTGACGTTCTTCTATTTTTGCTGTTCTCACAGCTGCTGCATCAGTTCAAATAAACTCACAATGTCCACATAAGTTTTGCGATACAAAATGCAAGTCTTTTATCAATCCAAAGTCCAAAAACTCTGGTCTATCCCTCACAGGCACTTTGATCCAGATAAATTCCAAAGCCTTCTGTCTTCATAAACTGCACTCAATCGACATTTTCCTCCTTCCTTTGCAACACTGACAAGATTGCAAGGATCCCACTCATAATTTCGTTTAGTATAAACTGTAAGAATAAATGTGACTTATTCCACTCTCCCTGAAGATTTAGAAATTGGGGTATAAAATTAAATCTGGTCCTAATGTTCATCAAAATTTCAAAATATTGAAGCAATACAATTTCCCTTTGCACTACAGCGTAAATCTCATGTCAACGATCAAAATCACTTACAATGTATTCTCCTGCCATACAATTTCTTTTTTTCAAAAATGATATGGATAAATCCTGATATATTTCCGCTACCACATGCCATCTCGTCGAATCTAACATGAACTTACTGAATGGCAGAAATGACTTGAAAGACGGATTGAACTACTCCTCCTATTTCATATTCTTGTGTGTCATGAATAGAGACTGCAGATAATAAACCAAATTGCATAACTGCTCCCTAAACCTACTCTGAGTCACCGCATAAACAAAGGTGTTTGTGCAGCAGCTTAAAGGCTGAAACATATTTCCACAATCTCACAGAATGAATAGAGGACCAGTGACATCCCTAATTTTATATTTTTTCACAAATCTGTCGACAAAGAACTGAGCAACATATCTTACCCACGGAAGATCAAAACTGCCCGAAATGGAGAAGAGTAAAATGTAGACTTCCTCCTGTTCTCCACCTCTGGATCATGGTGATTGTGTTTAAAACTCCTGCGGGCTCTGCTGGCTGCCAGAATGTTCCTGACGGTCAGGGTATTGAGGAAAACTATTAGGAAGAAAGGAAGACAAGGAGTAAGAATGCGATCAGTCCATTGAAATGTTCCCCACATTGTTGAAGTGTAACGGATTTCCTTCGGTCAACAATACCACGGGATATGATCAATTACGTAGATGGGTTCATGCAAGAAATATCATGGTATATTCTTCAAGCAGCCAAGAACACTCACTACTCCTATGATCACTGATGCCATTTTTTGAGTGTAATATTTTACTTTCAGCTTTTGACAACAAATGGCCACAAATCGATAGAAAGTGAATGCAGACAGAGGTATCTCTGGCTGCATAGATTAACGCAATGCTGAGACTACACACAAGGATAATGGAGAGGAAACGATTTGGAAAATAGATTGCAGGAATCCGGTTCAAGAGAATCACACTTGTAATGACCATGAGACCTGCCATTGCCATTGAGACCAGATACTTAGTGATGCACTTGGATAGTTCACGTCTTCCTCGTAGTCGGACCGCAATCGCCAGTAAGTTAACTCAAATAATGAAAGCGAGAAAAGTTAAGTTTTCTTTTCCACAGAAATAATGAATGAATTTGAGCAGGTAGCAAACTAAGCAAAAAAAAATGTAGATTTTCTTTCACACACTTCAAATTTTAGATTTTTCTTGCTTTTGAGAGATGCTGGATAACACCAGCCATTGTCAATATTTTCCATTTTCCTTAAAAATTATTCATGGGTCTGTTTATTTTATGACAAACCGATATAATCTATATGGTAGCTGAAAATGTGTTGCTGGAAACGCGCAGCATGTCAGGCAGCATCCAAGGAACAGGAGAATCGACGTTTCGGGCATAAGCCCTTCTTCAGGAATTTTAACCTGATCTATGGTAGACCGACTCGCCTGCCCTCAGTATAAAGATCAAACAAAAAATACTGCAGACGCTGGAATCCAAGGAAGACACATAGAAAGTTTGGAAGAACACAGCAAAACAGGTGGTATCAGGAGTTGGAGCAGTTAACGTTTCTGATATCACCCTTCTTCAAGACTGATGTAAGAAGAGCTGCAGATAAGCAGGCAGTGGAGGAGGGGGCGGGGTAGTCAGGTAGGTATCTCAGTATAAACATTAACTACCTAATTTAGATTTCATCATCATTCCTCTTATAAAAATATCCATGTCATGCAAACCTCTCTCAATTCTTCAACCGTAGTTAATTATAAAGGACATAAATGAGGTGTCGAAATAGTAATTCTTGCTCTGGCAGGCGGAGAATGACTAACATCAGATTAATAAATGTGCAATATTGACAAGAACGCCGACTGAGATTAATTGCATGACCTTTTTCTGAGCTCTCGGGCGATATTTTCAACATGGCCTTCTAAATACTTGATTGAAATAGAATCATGTATCATAGGCGAAATGTTTGGTTTGCAATAGGTAATGTACAGCTACACGGCCATGTTAGATATTTAAAGAAAACTATCTGCTGCAATTGGAATTGGGCTATTACAAGTTGCAGGCTGATTTCAGGATAGGACGGGCACCCGTCGTGAACAGAATTTGTTTTCGATAAAATGGGAATGGCTCAACGTTGGAATATGAACAATGTTTATATCATGTCAATCAAAGTAACATCGGGAGCATTAAATATGCTTATACACCCATTACCCACTAGTACTCCCATAACCCACTAATACCCCATGAGGCATGGAACTTAGTGTGTCCAAAAATGAACTCCCAACCCGGTGTCTCACATCCGGGCTCACAAAGTATGATACTTGCTACACACCAAATGTGATTAGGGGCCATTGCTGTCCATGTTGATTGTCATTGATAAATTTATTTTGGATTCTGGATTGATTTAATTAAAAATAACACAACGCCAGGTTATGGTCCAAAAGGTTCATTTGGAAGCAAGAGCTTTCGCTGCTCCTTCACAGAACTTGGAGCAAAAACCACAGTGTCATGAAACTTAAGTGATACATTGAACAAACCTGGACTGCCTAGTCTTTCATCTTTTAGAATGTGTTGTAAGTCGTGCTTCATTAATATGTAAATCCCAGAACTTCTTTTAAGTCAAGATGTACTATAGACAACTTTAGATTTTACAACAAAAGGTGACATCACAGCTCAGACAAAGGTGTGAGGTCAGAGACTGTCTGTATTCCCGTCTTGAGTCAGATTGTTTTTTTCCAAAGTGGTATTTACAAAATATTATATGCATTGACTGAATGCATCTGTAATTATAATTTTGCAAAAACACATTCACCCAATAGACTTATACGTATGGTAGTGAACAAAGACCTGCATCCTATTTTAAAAGAGGGAACAGTTAACAATCCAGATTTATTCAATTTATCATTTCATTTACATGACATTGTAATCTTTTGCAATAAATTATGTCTCTTCACATCTTAATCTTCACCACCACCCGATGAAGGAGCAGCGCTCAGAAAGCTAATGCCTTTGCACTATAACCTGGTTTTGTGTGATTTTTAAACTTTGCTCACTTCAGTCCAATACTGGCTCCTCAACATTGTGGATTTTTTTTTGGCAGTCTGTCTCTGTGTCATTGCCATTATATTACACAGATGAAAATAGCCAGAGACCTTTGCACAGGGCAGAAATGGCTGTCACGAGGGTGACATAAATTTAAGGTGATTGAAGGAGATCTCAGAGCTAGGTTCCTTATGCAGAAAGTGCTGGGTGGTGGATTGCATTGTCATCGGTTGTAGGAGAATCGGACATTTCAGTGACTGCTACACAAGCACTGAACGACAGTAAATTGAGGGTTGTGTCGGTTAGATTGAACTTAGATAAAGATAAACACTCAACACAACATCGTGGGCCGATTGGCCTGTACTGTGCTGTACTGTTCCATATTCTATCTTCCATGTTCTATGTCTCATGTTCTATTGCTAGCTATCGCATTTGACGAACATCAGCAGGTCGTATTCACTTTCACAATTTCAAATTACCTTACCTCTGGTTATCTCAGCGTTTAAACGAATAGAACAGATACACCAGCTGTACTGAATCTGAAATATTAAATATGTTGCTATTCACTGTCTGTTGGAGCAAGTCATTAAGTATCAGCCACGTAATACCTTCAGAATTGTCGAAGTACACAATGAATTCATGAAATCTATTTATTTAATTCCGATCTTCAGGCTTCGGCTACAATAGCCTTCGTAATATTATTACAAATAAAGTATACTGTCATTTCTAAATAAACTCATTACACCAGTTTCTCGAGGTACGTGTTCCTCATCTTTCCAAACCTCTGTGAAAAACATCCAACGTCAAATTTTGAATTCAGTAACATGTGCCTCCCTTTAGATTAAAGCCTCCTTCCCCTCTTATATAAGTTAGCTCAAAGACGATGGGACAACATGGAATGTGATTGCAGGAGCAGGCCATTCCGTTATTCGAGCCTGCACTACCATTCAACTATGGAATATGATGATGATAGCTGATCATGCGATTTCAGTATCCCATTCCTGTTTTCGCTCCATAAGTTTTGATCCCTTTAGCTGTAAACGCCAGGCCCACATCACTCTCAATGTATGAAATCAACTAATCCCAATGTCCTCCTGTGGGAGAGAGTTCCATAGTTTCACACCTGTCTGAGAGAAGAAACTATAAATGAATAAGGCAGAAGAGCAGAAATTCGGCCATTCGACCTTCCGAGTCTGCTCCACCATTCATCCACATTTTCCCGCTTCCTCCCCATAAGTTTTGATCCCCTTGGTAATCAAGAACTTATCTATCTCTGCTTTAAATATAATCACTGGTTTGGCCTTCACAGTTTTCAGTGACAAGGAATTCCACAGACTCATCACTGTCTCACTAAAGACATTCCATCTTATTTCCATTGTAATGGGAGTTCTCTTTACCCAAAGGCGGTGCCCACAGGTCCTCGTCTCTGCTGCCAATGGAAACATCTTCTCAAAATTCACACTATCCAGGCGGCTCAGCATTTCTGAAATTTTCAGTCAGATCCCCTTATCCATCGAGTATAGCCCCTGAGGTCTCAAACTTTCGTCAGCTGTTCAGCCTTTCATTCCTGGGATCATTCTCGTGAACCTCCTCTGAAACCGCTCCAGTGTCATTATATCTTTCCAGAGGTGTGAAGTACAACATTGCTCACAAGACGCCAAATGTGTTCTACCCAGAGCCTTATAAAGCCTCAGAAGTGAATTCCACTTTTATATTCTTGAAAATTGTATTTGCCTTCCTAACTGCCAACTCAACCTGGACGTTTTCCATCAGAGAAGCCTGAACGCGGACTCGCTACTCCTTTTGCTTAGAATCAATGAATCCCTATAAGGTGAAATCATGCCATACAGTCCAAGAGGTCCCTACTGATCCACCGGAGAGGAGCCGATCCGTGTATTTCCCCACTTTTACACGTGCCTAATACACCTATTCCTATATATGCATGAAGACTATGGGCAATGTAGTATCGCGAATTCACCTGGTTTACACATTCTTGGACTGTGGGCAGAAACTTTCGCTGACATGGTGGGAATATGCAAACTCCACGGAGAGAGTCACCTGAGGTTGGAATCGGACCTGGGTCCCTGAAGCTGTGAAAGTAGGAGTGCTAACCACTGAGCTACCGTGACACCTAACTTCAGATTTCTGAAATTTCTCCCCGTTAGAGAATAGTCCCTGCCTCTATTCCTCCTCCCAAAGTGCATGAGCTCACATTCTCCCACGTTGTATTTCATCTGGTACTTCATAGCTTACTCTGCTAACCTATCTAAATCTTTCCATAGTCTTTTCGCCTCCTCAATACTACCTGCCACCTCCACCGAAATTTGGAAATTCTTTCTCAGACTGTGACCCCAATTTCTAGGCTTTCCCAACGCTTCTTATATTCAGTCTATCCAAGTCCCGAAAGGATTTCATGTTTCTATGACGCACCCCAACACCCGCCCCCTCCGCCTCATTCTTCTCAGTTTGAGCGAGTACAATCCCAGTCGATCCAATCTTTCCTCATGTGTCAGTCCTGCCATCTAGGAATCAATCTGGTGTACTTTCGCTGGACTCCCTCAATAGCAAGAATGCAATTCCTCAGACGAAGAGAGCAAATTGCACACAATAATGAAAGTGAAACTTCATCAAACCCTGTGTAGTTGCGGATAAACATCCTTAGTCTGACACTCAAACCATCTCGCTGTGAAGGCCAGCATGCCATTCGTTTTGCTGACCATCTGCTGCACTTGCATGCAAAACTTCAGGGGCTATTCCATCATGAAACACAAGTCTCATTGCACTTCAACCTTTCCTGAACAACCACCCTTCAGCTGATAGTCTGCCTTCCAGTTTTTGCAGAGCAAGTCGATAACTCCACATTTCTCCACATTGCATTGCACTTACCAAGTGTTTTCCCAGTCAGTTTGGTGTCCAAGTGAGCCTTCAGCCTCTCAGCATCCTCTTCACAGTACACACTGCCACCCAGATTTAGTATCTTCTGCAAACGTTGTGATATTGCTTTGTATCTCTTCATCCAAATCGTTAATGTATATTGTGAACAGTTAGCGTCCCAGCAATGAAAACTGCAGCACTCCACTCATCGTTGTCGGCCACTCTGAAAAGGACCCATTTATTCCGATTCTCTGATTACTGTCTACTGACAACCTCTCGATCCATGTCAAGACGTTACCTCCTATACCATGAACTTTATTTTCCTTATTAATCTCTTGGGTGTAAGCTTGTCAACGACTTTCAAAGGTCCAGATACACAACATTTACCGATTTGGTCTTGCTCTTTACCACCTGCTGCACCTGCAATCCGCACGTGCAATGATCATTGCACAAGGACACCCCGCCTCTCCGACTTACCAATCTGTCATCATTCAGATCATAACATACCCTTTTTTGCCAAAGCGATAAGTTTACATTTATCTACTCTATGATATATCTGCCATACATTTTCCCACTTACTGAGTTTGTCCAAATCACACTGAGGCATTCTGTACCCATCACACAGCGCACCCTCCCATCTAGCTTTGTGTCACCTGCAAGTTTGGAGATATTACATTTACTTCATCTGAATCATTACTATTTATCGTGACAAGCTGGGTTCCAAGCTCTGAATATGAAAGATGGAGCAGGATGGGAGGAAGAATACTCGAGAAACCATTCTGTTTCCTCCAGCAATTATGATCCTAATCTTATCCAGGGTTATGCCTGTTTTTCTGTCCAATTAACAATCTACATCAAATCTAAATTGTTGCTTATTCACAAATGTTGTACAAACTCGTCGTAAAATCCTGATGACTGTTTCTATGTGTAATTTAGTTTACGTTGGTAACGAACCACAACAATATATCAGTGTTCTTGTATATGTGAGTTAAACACAGTGTGTGTATGAGGCTTATTTTGCGTGCTGGTGTGTGTGTGTGTGTGTGTGTGTGTGTGTGTGTGTGTGTGTGTGTGTGTGTGTGTGTGTGTGTGTGTGTGTGTGTGTGTGTGTGTGTGTGTGTGTGTGTGTGCGCACACGTGCATGCTCGCTTGTGTCTGTGCATGTGAAAGCAGTAGTGTGATTATGCGACTATGTATAATTGTGTGTAGTTCACTGTAACTGCTTCCGTGTTTCTGCCTGGGATTATGTTTGTGAGTTTACATGCAAGAAGCAGTTGTCAGATTATTTGCGATATATAGATTTGATTGTGAATGCGCGTATGTAAGTGTGTGTGAGACTGCTTTGTGAGTGAGAGTATGTGTGAAGGTATGTGTGTATAAGTGTATGAGCACATGTGCAAATGTGTAAGTGGATGGTAATGAGATTGTGTTTGTAGTAATGCATTGGAATGATTGTCAATGCATGCATAAGTGAAAATGCATATTTATGCAAGTGCCTGTTTTTTGAGGATATGTCAGTGGGTGTCTGCAAGTCTGTGTCTTTTTGTGCATGTGTGCGATTGTAAATGCATGTTCACAAGAAAAGTCATAAGAATATAAGAAATAGGAGCAGGAGTAGGCCATTTGTCCCATCAAGCCTGTCCACCATTCAATAAGATCATGGAGAATGTTTTCATGGAAAGAGATCCACTTAGATGCCCGCTCACTGTAACTCTCATGTCGTTTACTGTTCCACCTCATTCTTCTAATTTCCAAAGAGTGTAGTCCCAGTCAACTCAATCTCTCCACATAAGCCAACCCTCAATTCTGGAATAAGTTTAGTGAACCTCCTCCTGTGCTCGTGTAAGCTTTCTTAATTGAGGAAAGTAACACTGTACCCAATACTCCAGACACGAACTCCATGCCACGAACAATGAAAGGCAATATTCCATCGGCCAGCTGTACAGGGTCAGAGGGTTAGACAGGGTGGACAGAGAGAGCCTTTTCCCAAGAATGGTGACGGCGAGCACGAGGAGGCATAACTTTAAATTGAGGGGTGATAGATATAGGATAGATGTCAGAGGTAGTTTCTTTACTCAGAGAGTAGTAAGGGTATGGAATGCTTTACCTGCAACGGTCGTAGGCTCGCCAACTTTAAGTACATTTAAGTCGTCATTGGACAAGCATATAGACGTACATGGAATAGTGTAGGTTAGATGGGCTTCAGATTGGTATTTCAGGTCGGCACAACATCGAGGGCTGTAATGTTCAATGTTCTATGATCTATGTACAGTACCTACTGCATCCTAAGAGTGTGGTTCTGAGATTGCACATATGTGGGGTCCCTGTGTGGACGCGTTCAGTGTGGGATTCGTGCGTGTTCAGTGTGTGGTTCGTCTGTGTCCGTACAGTCCCCAGTCTGTGTGTTGAGGAAATGTTACCTTCAATTTTACAGCACAGGAAGAAGCTTTGCCTTCACTTCAAAATAGTAGAGGCGGGTTCAATTTTGTGGCAGGCACAAAATAATATTATTATCTTTATGAAAGGACAATATGTTGAAAATTATTGGTTTTGTGAAAGCGCTGTGTAATTAATTACAATCAGAAATGTTCAGTCTGCACTTAAGACAATGAGCACGGCTGCTAGTTGACGGCAGGAACCGTCACATAAACGGAACATGATCTAGGTCAGGTGTCAATATGTACACCCTCGTGCCCCACAGCAAATGAAAGATCGCTGTCTCCTTTCATCAATCTCAGTGCAGCGTTCAGGAGGAGCATATCCAGACATCGATCACATTGTCACTCTCCATCTCATTTTCCTTGCAAGTGTTGCTCTCCAACAGCTCAGCACCGTCAAAGTGGAAAGTCAGCCAACATCGCTTTTGTGTCATCCGGTCCTTGTAATCCCCTGTCAATGTCTTCAGCGAATCTGCCTGTGTAAGATCAGTAGGTAAAAAAGACCTACAAACAGCTGTCTGATACAGAGGCTTATTTATAAAACAACAAAGAAAGGGGCGTGACTTGCCCACTGCATTCTGAAAGAGGTGTTCCCACATAAAACAAAGTAGACTGGTGAAGAAAGTTACACACTGCACTCCGAACGAGATGTTTGTATGTAAAACAAAAGATTGAGCAAAGATTTAGACACTGCACCCTGATCGAGGTCTTCATTTTTGGAAGTAAACCTGTCTGGAGAGACAGTAACACACCGTAGTCTGTTCTAGTGCTTTATATGTGAAGAGGTTGTCCATTTTGGAAGGACAAATAAGAATGCGGAATACAGGGTTAACGGTCGGGTTCTTAGTAAGGTGGAGGAACAGAGGGATCTTGAGGTCTATGTTCATAGCTCTTTGAAAGTTGCCACTCAGGTGGATAGAGCTTGTAAGAAGGCCTATGGTGTATTAACGTTCATTAGCAGAGGGATTGAATTCAAGAGTCGTGAGGTGATGTTGCAGCTGTACAGGACCTTGGCAAGGCCACATTTGGAGTACTGTGTGCAGTTCTGGTCGCCTCACTTTAGGAAAGATGTGGAAGCTTTGGAGAGGGTGCAGAGGAGATTTACCAGGATGTTGCCTGGAATGGAGAATATGTCGTACGAGGAAAGGTTGAGAGTGCTAGGCCTTTTCTCATTGGAACGGCGAAGGATGAGGGATGATTTGATAGAGGTTTATAAGATGATCGGGGAAGAAGAGTGGTGGGGGCATGGAATACGCTGCCTGTGGTAGTGGCAGAGCCAGAATCATTGGTGACCTTCAAGCGGCAATTTGGATAGGTACATGGATAGGTGCTTAAGCTAGGACAAATGTTCGGCACAACATCGTGGGCCGAAGGGCCTGTTCTGTGCTGTATTGTTCTATGTTCTATGGGGAGTGAGATATATGCTGCACTCTGATCAACGGCTTTAAATATAAAACGAACTAGGCTGAGGAGAGTGTTATACACAGTACTCTGATCGAGAGGTTGACATGTAAATCAACACAGTCTGGGCAGAGTGATACAGATTGCACGTTAATCCAGGGGTTTTCACGTAAACAAAACACAGACTGGGAAGTGGGTTACACCATGAAAGAAGGTCGACAAGCTTACCTGGAAACAAAATATTAGAGCAAGTAAGTTATACATTGCACGGTATTTGCAGGGTTCATACGTATGTCAGCATAGACTTGGGCAGGTCGCACTGTGTTTGACGAAGTTATACAAAACAACCAAAGCTCTGCAGATGCTGAAATCAGAATGACCTGTGGAATGAAAGCAGATTTAACATTTCTGGTCCAGTCCTGAAAGAGGGTCGCTGGACACGAACTGTTGACTGTGTTTTTCTCCCCCACAGATGTTGCCAACCTGCTAAGCGTTTCCAGAATTTCTGTTTTTTCTTAAGCATATACTGGGGAATGTGGTACACACTGCACTCAGATCAACGGGTGCATGTAGAATGAATTATACTGACATGTGAATTACAGACTGCACTCTGATTTAGGGCAATAAATCTAAAACAGTACACGTGGGGAATGAGTTAGAGATGCACTCCGATCAAGGATTGTTTATTTAAGATATATCAAAACTGAGTGAACTAATACAGCTGCCTCAAATGCGTGCTTTGTAGAATAACCAAAACTGTAATTTTCGACAGCCTGCTCTGTGACGGAAGGGTTTATATCGAATATGTATCAAGAAGTTTGCTAAAAACTGCACTCTGATAGAGGGATTTCTGGGTGAAACAATGTCTGTAGTGAGTAGTCAGGTGCACTGATCAAAGAGATTATGTTTTAAACCACATACACTTACGACTGCGCAACAAATTGTATTCTAAGGTATTAATGGAGAAAACAACACACTCTGTCTGCACCGACCCTCCCACGTAGACCCCGACTATATCCCTACATGTGTGTCTCTGGCACTGTGAACATCAGTGCAAAACGCTGAGTCACTGTTCCAGCTCTGAAGTCTGAGGTGAGTTTACTTTAATTAAAGGAGTGCAACAGGTAAGGTAGAGATTAGCTTTATGAGTAGATGAGATGAATAGATGAGATGACAACGTGGTCGCTATTACAGAAACGTGGTTGAGTGGGCAGGACGAGCAGCTCAACTTCCTTGGTTTAGATGCTTCAGACGAGAAAGGGATGGTTGTAAAAGCCATGGGAGAGAAGTGTTACCGATTGACGAGAAGGTCACAGTAGTACTAAAAGAGGATATCTTGGATTGCTCATCCAGTGAGACCATATGGCCAGTAATAAGGAATGAAAAAAAAGGTGCAGTCACTATAATAAGATTATACTGTGAGCCTCCCAGTAGCCAGGTGGAAATGGAGGAACAGATATGGAAACAGATCACGGAGAGACGCAAAAAAACAGTAGCATTGCTGTCGTGGATAATTTTGATATCACAAATATTCACTAGGACTCCTTTAGATTCAGCCTTTCTAATGGTTAGAATTTGTTTTGTGCATCCAGAAGAGTTTTTGAAACAGTATGGAGGTAATCAAGCCAGTGAAGGGGCTGTACTGGATACTGTGCTGGGGAATGAGCCTGGTCAGGTGATGGACGTTTCACTGAGGAACAATTTTGGGAACAGTGATCATAATTCCGTCCGTTTTAAGGTAGTTATAGGTAAGCTTAATACTACATTCTCGTTTTAAAGCGTTAAAGTGGGAGAAGGTTAGTTGAGCAGGAACTTCAGAAATTTCTCAAACTGGCAGTTAGGTAGTAAATCCATATCTGAGAGGTGGAATCTTTCAAAGTCCCGTTGATCAGAGTTCAGGAGTTGCATGTTCCTTGAGGGTCAAAGAAAAGGCTGGTAAAATTCGGGAACACTGAATGACAAGGCATATTAAAAAGTGAGTCAAAAAGCAAAAAAAGGAAGCAAATGCAAAATTTAGAAAATTAAAATCGCATAAAGCCTTGCAGAGTTCCAGAGAAAAAAAATCTTTAACAAAAGTGAAATTGGTAGGAAAAGATGGAGCCAAGAAATGATGCTATTAAGTAGGCTTAAGGATAATTCGAAGATGTTTTCTGCATATATTAGGAGCTAGTGTGTAACGAGCGGAAGAGAAGATTAACTCAAGCACAAGGGACAGCATTCATACAGGAAGTCAGAGTATGTGGGTGAAGTTCTTGATGAATACTTCGCATTTATATTTACTAAGGAGAAAGACATTGATGATGGTAGGTTTATGGAGGAGTCTGTTGATATTCTGGGGCATGTTAATTTTAAGAATAAAATGGTGTTGGGTTTCTTGAAACACATTAATTTAGATAATTTCCCAGCGCCTGATAGAATTCATTGCAGAATACTGAAGGAGACAACACGGTGATTGGTGGAGCCTTGACAGAGATTCTTAGAACATAGAACATAGAAGAATACAGCGCAGTACAGGCCCTTCGGCCCTCGATGTTGCGCCGATCCAAGCCCACCTAACCTACACTAGCCCACTATCCTCCATATGCCTATCCAATGCCCGCTTAAATGCCCATAAAGAGGGAGAGTCCACCACTGCTACTGGCAGGGCATTCCATGAACTCACGACTCGCTGAGTAAAGAACCTACCCCTAACATCTGTCCTATACCTACCCCCCCCCCCCCCTTAATTTAAAGCTATGCCCCCTGTAATAGCTGACTCCATACGTGGAAAAAGATTCTCACTGTCGACCCTATCTAAACCCCTAATCATCTTGTACACCTCTATCAAGTCACCCCTAAACCTTCTTTTCTCCAATGAAAACAACCCCAAGTGCCTCAGCCTTTCCTCATACGATCTTTCTACCATACCAGGCAACATCCTGGTAAACCACCTCTGCACCGTTCCAGTGCCTCCACATCCTTCCTATAGTATGCCGACCAAAACTGCACACAATACTCCAGATGCGGCCGCACCAGAGTCTTATACAACTGCAACATGACCTCAGTACTCCGGAACTCAATTCCTCTACCAATAAAAACCAGTACGCCATATGCCTTCTTCACCGCACTATTTACCTGGGTGGCAACTTTCAGAGATCTGTGTACATGGACACCAAGATCCCTCTGCTCATCCATACTACCAAGTGTCCGACCATTAGCCTAGTACCCCATCTTTTTGTTACTCTTACCAAAGTGAATCACCTCACACTTACCTACATTGAACTCCATTTGCCACCTTTCTGCCCAGTTCTGCAGCTTATCAATATATTCTCTTTAAACCAGGCAAGGTCACAGATGATTGGGGAATAGCCAATGTTGGTTCCTTCATTTTCAGAAGGGTAATAGGCATATGGAGGGTATTATATGTCGGCAAATCATTCATCAGTTGTCGAGAAATTATTGGAGAAGGTTCTTAGGCACAGGATTTAAAGAATAAGAATAGATGTTACAGAAAAAAACGTGGCTTGTTGCAGTGTCGACCCAAATTGAGATTTTTGAGAAAGTAACAAAGATGATTAGAATTAGAATTAGAATTAGAATTAGAAGAATACAGCGCAGTACAGGCCCTTTGGCCCTCGATGTTGCGCCGATCCAAGCCCACCTAACCTACTCTAACCCACTATCCTCCATATACCTATCCAATGCCTGCTTAAATGTCCATAAAGAGGGAGAGTCCACCACTGCTACTGGCAAGGCATTCCATGAACTTACGACTCGCTGAGTGAAGAACCTACCCCTAACTTCAGTCCTATATCTACCCCCCCTTAATTTAAAGCTATGCCCCCTTGTAATACCCGACTCCATACGCGGGAAAAGGTTCACACTGTCAACCCTATCTAACCCCCTAATCATCTTGTACACCTCAATCAAGTCACCCCTAAACTTTCTTTTCTCTAATGAAAACAGCCCCAAGTGTCTCAGTCTTTCCTCATACGATCTTCCTTCCATACCAGGCAACATCCTGGTAAACCTCCTCTGCACCCGTTCCAGTGCCTCCACGTCCTTCCTATAGTATGGCGACCAAAACTGCACACAATATTCCAGATGCGGCCGCACCAGAGTCTTATACAACTGCATCATGACCTCAGGACTCCGGAACTCAATTCCTCTACCAATAAAAGCCAGTACGCCATATGCCTTCCTCACCGCACTATTTACCTGGGTGGCAACTTTCAGAGATCTGTGTACATGGACACCAAGATCCCTCTGCTCATCCACACTACCAAGTATCCGACCATTAGCCCAGTACCCCATCTTTTTGTTATTCTTCCCAAAGTGAATCACCTCACACTTAGCTACATTGAATTCCATTTGCCACCTTTCTGCCCAGCTCTGCAGCTTCTCTATATCCTGCTGTAACCTGCCACATCCTTCCTCACTGTCAACAACTCCTCCGACTTTCGTATCATCCGCAAACTTGCTCACCCAACCTTCTAACCCCTCTTCCAGGTCATTTATAAAAATGACAAACAGCAATGGTCCCAAAACAGATCCTTGCGGAACACCGCTAGTGACGGCACTCCATGAAGAAACTTTGCCATCAACTACTACCCTCTGTCTTCTTCCATCCAGCCAATTCCTAATCCAAACCTCCAACTCACCCTCAATGCCATATCTCCGTATTTTCTGCAGTAGCCTACCATGGGGAACCTTATCAAACGCCTTACTAAAATCCATATATACCACATCTACCGCTTTCCCCTCATCAACCTCCTTCGTCACCTTTTCAAAGAATTCAATAAGGTTTGTGAGGCACGACCTGCCCTTCACAAAACCATGCTGACTATCCTTGATCACATTATTCCTATCCAGATGTGCATAAATCCTATCCCTTACAATTCTCTCTAAGACTTTGCCCACAACAGAAGTGAGACTCACCGGCCTATAGTTACTAGGGTTATCCCTACTCCCCTTTTTGAACAAGGGAACCACATTTGCTATCCTCCAGTCATCTGGCACTACTCCTGTAGACAAAGAGGACATAAAAATCAAGGCCAATGGCTCTGCAATCTCCTCCCTTGCTTCCCAGAGAATCCTAGGATAAATGCCATCAGGCCCAGGGGACTTATCTATTTTCACCTTTTCCAGGATTTCCAACACCTCTTCTCTACATACCTCAAAGCCATCCATTCTACTTATTTGTGACTCAGTATTCGCATCAACGACAATGCCCTGTTCCTGAGTAAATACTGAAGAAAAGTGTTCATTCAGTGTCTCCCCAATCTCTTCCGCCTCCACACGCAACTTCCCACTACTATCCTTGACTGGACCTATTCCTACCCTAGTCATTCTTTTATTCCTAACATACCTATAGAAAGCCTTAGGGTTTTCCCTAATCCTACCGACTAAGGACCTTTCATGTCCCCTCCTTGCTGCTCTTAGCTCTCTCTTCAGGTCCTTCCTGGCTACCCTATAACTCTCAATCGCCACAATTGAACCTTCACGTCTCATCTTAAGATAGGCCGCCCTCTTACATTTAACAAGGGATTCCAATTCCTTATTAAACCACGGCTCCCTCGCACGACCCTTTCCTCCCTGCCTGACAGGTACATAATTATCACGGACACTCAATAGTTGCTCCTTGAACAAGCTCCACATATCATTTACACTCTTGCCTTGGAGTCTACTTTTCCAAGCCACACATCCTAAGTCATGCCTCACCGCATCATAATTTCCCTGACCCCAGCTATAACTCTTGCCCTGTAGTACACACTTATCCCTCTCCATCACGAGAGTAAAAATCACCGAATTATGGTCACTATCCCCAAAGTGCTCACCTACCTCTAATTCTAACACCTGGCCTGGTTCGTTACCCAGAACCAAATCCAGTATGGCCTCACCTCTTGTTGGCCTGTCTACATATTGTGTCAGGAAACTCTCCTGCACACATTGAACAAACACTGACCCATCTAACGAACTTGAGCTATAGCTTTCCCAATGAATATCAGGAAAGTTAAAGTCCCCCATAACAGTGAGGATTCGTGAGGATAACGCAGTGAAAGTTGTCTTCATGGTTTTTACGAACGAATTTGACACCGTCCCTCATGTGAGATTGATCCAAAAGGTTAAATCGCATGAGATCCAAAGGGCTGTCAACATTTGTTACCAAATTGATTTGGTTACAAAAGAAAGCACAGCTCTGGAGGAGTGTTATTCAGACTGGAGGTTTGTGACCAGTGGTGTTCCACGTAGGTCAGTGCTGGGATCTCCGTACTGACTTAGGCAGGTAAATGAAGGATGGAGTTTAATCTGGACAAGAGCGTGGTGATGCATTTTGGGAGATCAAAAGGCAAGAGAAAAGTATACATTTAATATTACGACACTGGGGTGCATTGCTGCAGAGAAGGGTATTCTGGTACATGCTCAAAGCTCTATGAAAGTGGGAACATAAGCGCAAAGGTGTTAAAAGTGGCCGACAGCATGCTTCTCTTAATCAGGCAGGAAATTGCATTTGAAAGGTGTCAAGTCATTTGGCAGCTGAAGAAGTGAGGCCACGTTTCGAGTATTGTGTGCAGTTCTCATCGTCGCACTTTAAGAACGACTTTGGTCAGTGTGCAAGACAGGTTTATCAGGATGCAACCTGAATTGGAGTGGATTAGATTTCAGAAGAGATTTCCGAAGTTGGATTGATTTCAGGAAAGCATTGGGGGCTGAAGGACAACCTGAGACAAACACATAAAATTATGAGATGCATGGATAGGTTTAATCACCAGAGGCTTTTCCCCAAGATGGAAACGCTAAACATTCGCTGGTACAGGTTTAAGGTGACAGAGGTAAAGTTTAACGAAGATGAGAGAGGAACGTCTTTTTTTTATATGCACAGAAAGTGAGAGGTGCATGAACTTGCAACTAGGGGAAGTGGGAGAAGCAAATTAAATAGCAATATTTAAGAGGCATTTACCCAGATGTGTCAACAAGCAGAGAGTAGAGGGATATGAACTATGTGCAGGCAGACGGAACCAGATGACAATAACCTCACAATTGGCACAAACATGGCAGGCAGAAGAGCCTGGTGTGGTGCTGCACTGTCCTATGTTCTATTTCCTCAACATTTCGTGGGAGTGTGTGACAGATTGACACTTAACTGAGGGCTCAGGATTAGTTTATACAAACTAACACATACTGAAGAGTGAGGTGAAAATGGGAATTTGATTGAGACCTTCATATTTGACGCTTGACCCTTATCCAGCACAACAGTTTTGTTCCAGATTCCAGCCATCCATCCTACAAAAGATATACAACAGAACGTTACGATCACTCTTTCCAAGCGGCTGCTAGACAGAAAACGTAATTGACAGTGATGCCCTGATGTTTGGGTCTTTGCCTTTGTGACGCAAGGTTTCGCCTGCCCCATCCCCACACCCCAGCCACTCCCAATGGTAATGACCTGGAACAGGTTTCTCTCCACTCCACGTCTGCAGGCACACATTTTGTCCTATTGACCAGCGGGCTGTGTGGGGCATGCAGACATCATAAAGCAATCTGAAAACAGAGCACACACTCAATTCGGACAGTGAGTGTCAATGCACGCACACACAAATGCACGTGCATGCCCGGCTGACTTTGAACGCATAGCTGTTTCCTATCTGACGAGTGTGCCTGCACGCCAATGTCTCCGTGCATCAGTGTGCGCTCACGGCAGGCACGTGACTGGTTTGTGCGAACCACTCACTACAGGAGAGGCCTTTCTGCCCATCGAGACTGTACCATAAAAAATACACCACTACCCGCACGAGTCCCATTTTTTCCGCATTATGCCCTCTTACTAAAATGTTATGACACGTCAGGTGCCTCATCCAATTACATTTTAAAGTTTGTGAGGTCTGCTGTCTCAACCACTCTCTCAGGCAGTGCATTCCAGACCCCTCACCTTCCTCTGCGTGAATTTGTTTCCTCATATCCCCTCTCAACCTTCATCCCTATCACTTCAGAGTTATCCCCCTTTTATTCCTATTGACGTATTGAATAAGGAGAATGTAGCTTTGCAAGCATCATGTCTGTGCTCCTCATAATGTTAAATGCCTCCATTAGGTTCCCACTCAATCCACACAATCTTGTCCCACCTCTCGTCATAGCTCAACCTCACCATCCCATGCTATACATTGGTGTGTTTCCGCTACCGTGTGTTCACATCCTTCCTGCAGTGCAGTGATCAGAACTGCATTGGGTACTCGAGCTGTGGCCTAATCAGTCTGAGACAAATACGGCCTACCTCCGTGCTATTATAATCTATACCATGACTGTAGTGAGCAAGGTTTGTTCTTAACTACTCTATTAGTGTTTTCACTGATCTTTAGACATGTACTCCTAGGACCTTTGGTTCTCTGAGTTTCCGCGTGTAATGTCATTCATTCAGTATATGTGCCTGTGTACAAGGGGGCTGCCTTGTGCGAAAGGTTGTCAACAGGTCATTTCAAAACACTTACCAGTCATCGTTTATGCGAAGCAGCAAGGGGATGATGCGTTTAGTGCTGCTAGAACTGTTTGAAATCTCTCAGCATTGAGCAGAGTGCGGTCAACACACACCATAGCAAAGGACCTATTCGACTCTGAGATGAGTTCCTGCACCGACCCACACCCAATTCCCCACCCCCCACCCCCACCACGCCATATCGAAGTAAAGTCGTCCCGTTTAACTCAGTCCATTTCCCTCCAATCATTTCTCATTCATGCAATTCTCTAAATTCCCGCAGCCAACAAATCCTCTGGACGTTCATTCACACAACAGACACTCTGTGCATAAAGTTTGCCCCATATCATTTTATGCATTTCTCCTGTCCTCTTTACAATATGTCCCCTTGTCTTAAAATCCCCCTCCATAAGGAAAATACACTTGTCATTCACCTCATTTCAATATTTGCAGATGATACCAAGTTGGGTGGGAAAGTGAACAGTGACGAGGATCCCGAGATCCTCCAGCATGATCTGAACAGGCTGGCTGAGTGGGAAAATCAATGGCGGACGCAGGTTAACTTGAATAAATGTGAAATTATTCACTTTGGACGCAAAGGTGAAAAGGCAGATTATGATTTCCATGGCTGGAAATTCAGAGAAGACAGTGTGCTGCGGGACCTGGATGTCCTTGTGCACCAATCACTGATGGTAAGCATGCAGGTGCAGCAGGCGATAAGAAGGTCACATGGTATTCTGGCCTTCATTGTAAGTGATTTCGAGTACAGGAACAGTGGTGTGTCATTAAAGTTCATGCTACATCTAGATTATTGTGTGCTTTTGCTCTTCGGGCGTGGGGAGAGTGTTAAACTAATGCAGCAGATAATGGGAACCTGAATTGCAATTCCAGTATGCAGAAGGTTGAGGTCAGGGATAGGTTTACAAGGTTGCGAGAGGGCACCAGCAATCAGGACATTGGTTTGATTTGTGTGTACTTCAATGACAGAGGTATCCAGAATAAGGTAGGTGGACTTGCAGCATGGTTTGGTACCTGGCACTTCAATGTTGTGGCCATTCCAGAGACATGGCTCGAGGATGGACAGCAATGGTTATTGCATATTCCGTGATTTAGATTTGGATTTTTCAGCAAGAACAGAAAAGATGGCAAAAGAGACAGGGGTGTGGCACTGTGAATCACAGGTAGTATTACAGCAGCTGAGATAATATTTGAGGACTGGTCCACTAAGGCAGTTCGGACTGGTGTTAGAAACACGAAAGGGAGAGGTCACCCTGTTGAAAGTTTTCTAGAGGCCTCTGAATTGATCCAGGAATGTCAAAGAAAGGATAGCAAAGATGATTCTCAATAGGAACGAGAGTAACAGAGTAGTTGTTATGGGGACTTTGACTTCCCCAATATTGACTGGGAATAATATAGTTCAAGCAGATGGGTCAGTTTTTGTTCAATGTGTGCAGGAAGGTTTTCTGACTCAGTATGAAGACAGGCCAACAAGGGACCTTGCCATATTGGATTTGGTACTGGGAATCAACCCAGCTATACTGGGGATTCAACCCGCCCAGGTGTGAGATTTGGAGGTAGGTGAGCATTTTGGCGATAGTGACCATAATTTGGTTATGTTTTTCAAAAAAAAGCAATGGGGAGGGATAGTTGTACATGCAGAGTAAGAATTATAAATGGGGGAATGGCAATTATGATGCGATTAGGCAAGATTGAGGATCCATAGGGAAGGAAACTGCAGGGCTTGGACACTTTTGAAATGTAGGAGCTAATTCAAGGAACAGCGAGCGCGGGTTTTTCATAGCTATATAGCTACCAGGCAAGGAGGACGTTGTCGTGAGAGGGAGCCATGTTTTTCTAAAGAAGTTGAAGCCGTTGTCAAGAAATGAAGAAGGCTTATGTGGAGGAAGGCGTGAATTCTCAGTTAGGGGTCTTGAGAGTTATAAGTTAGCCAGAAAAGATCTAATGAGAGGGCTGAGAAGAGCCTGGAGAAGACATGAGAAGTTTTTGGTGGATAGGATCAAGGAAAACCCTAAGGTCTTCTATAGATTTTTCAGAAATAAAAGAATGACGAGAGTAAAATTCGGGCCAATTAAAGGTAGTAGTGAAAAGTTGTGTATGGAATCTGAGGACAGGGGAAGCGCTTAATGGATATTTTTTTGTCAGCATTCATATTGGAAAAGGGCAAAGTTAGTGGGAATGCTGAGATACAGGCTACAAGATTAGGTGGGATTGAGATCGTCAAAGAGGAGGTTTTAGCAATTTTGAAAGATCTGAAATTAGATAAGACCCCTGGGCCGGATGGGATATATTCTCGAATTCTCTGGGAAGTGCGGAAGGAGATTGCAGAGCCTTTGGCTTTGATCTTTGTGTTATCAGTGTCGACAGGACTAGTGAGGAAGACTGGAGGATAGCGCATGTTGCTCCCTTGTTTAAGAAGGGGAGACAGTTCAACTCTGGTAATTATAGGCCGGAGAGCCTGACTTTCTTTGTAGGTAAGATGTTGGAAATGTTTATAAGATTTATCAACATCTGGAAATGAATAATTTGATTAGTGATAGTCAACACTGTTTTGTGAAGAGTAGGTTGTGCCTCACTAACCCTATTGATTAATTCGAGGAGATGAAAAAACAGGTGGATGAAGTTAATCCAGTTAATGTGGTGTATATGGACTTCAGTAAGATATTTGGAAAGATTCAACACGTTACACTATTCCACAAAATAAGTTTCTGGATAGAAGGCAATTTAGCTATTTGGATCAGAAATTCGCTAGTAGAAAGAAGACAAAGGATTGTGGTTGATGTGAAATG
Source organism: Chiloscyllium plagiosum (assembly GCF_037043375.1). Lineage (NCBI taxonomy): Eukaryota > Metazoa > Chordata > Chondrichthyes > Orectolobiformes > Hemiscylliidae > Chiloscyllium > Chiloscyllium plagiosum. The sequence continues at coordinate 38,938,520 of NW_028270179.1, forward strand.
TTCAACCTAGAGCTCAGTTACCAGTGGTATGTCACAAGGATCTGTTTGGGGCCACTATTGTTTGTCATTTATAAAAATGATCTGAATGCGAGTGTGGAAGAATGGGTTCATAAATTTGCAGAACACAAAAGTAGGCAGAGTTGTGGATAATGCTAAAGGATGTTGTGGGTTACAAAGGGACATACATAAGATGGAGAGATGGGCTGAGAAGTGGCAAATAGAGTTTAATATGGAAAAGTGTGAGGTAGCGCACTTCAGAAGAAGAAAAAACAGGAATGCAGAGTACTGGGCTAATGATAATATTCTCCAAAAAGCAACCCAACCAGATCAGTTCCCCTACCTTGTTGTTCCACATTTACCCCTGACAAATGTACCTAAAATCCACACCCCTGAACACTTTAGACAAGTTAGCATGGCAAATTCACGGAGTCTGCACAACTTTGGATTGTGGGAGTAAATTTGAGCGCCTGGAAGGAACCCACGCAGAGACATTTTGAATGTACATTCTCCACACAGACAGCCGCCCAATGAGGGAATCAAACCCGAATCCATGGAATCGTAAGGCAGCAGTGCTAATGATTGAGCCACCACGTCAAGCCAAATTTGAATAAATTTACAACCTCATTTCGATTTTCTGTCTTTCTTCTGAAGGCATTTCAAATTTCTGTCTAATGTTGCAATCGTTCTTTCAAATTGACTGAACAATTTTGCAATAAGAGAATGCCCTGGTGACTTGATTGGGGACCTTTTTTTGTGCAGCAATATTATTTGCTTCAATAGAGCTTCCTCTTTAGTATAAATACCAGGAGTCTGGGTTCATATTGACTTTGAAGCAGCCAGCATCACTACTTCCACACCAAAAGTTTTCTGTGGAAGAAGATGATGTACCCATTAATATTTCAGATTGAACGTATTTACTATCCAATTCTTGCAGCTATTGGTGTTATTGGTAAGGTTTTAAATCTAATAATTTATCTCAATGTGTAATTGCTGTTGGTGCTCTTGTCGTGTATTGATATCCATTATATGCATTGAATGTACATGTCATATGTTGCTGACAGTGATTGAACCAACGGCTCAATTGATCACAATTCTGAAGTGTCCTTATTTCGAACATAAATTATGTTTCTTTACATATAATGCAATTTTTTAAAGCAAGGAAACTTGGTTAAAATATGCAAGACCGTTGTCAGACTTCCTTGGAATATTGTGAGCAGTTCTGGATCTGTTATGTGAGGAAAGATAGATTATCATCTCAAACAGTGTTCATTCGACTGATAGAAGGTATGAAAGAGCTGTATCATGACGAAATGCTGAGTAGATTGGTCCTGTATTTCTTTGGAATTGAGAAGAATGAGATCAGATCTTAAAGAAACTCTCAAGATTCTGAGGGAATTTGAACTGAATTCAATGTGTTTCTCCTTGTGGGTGAGTCTACGACAGAAGGCATGATCTCAGAATCAGGGCTCTCACAGTTCAGTCAGAGGTAAGGGCGAATTTCTTCTCTCAGAGGACCGTTGAAGTTGGGACATTGAATATACTTTAGGCTCAGATTTTAAATCAGAAGGCAACCGAGGGTTATGATGAAAAGGCAGTAAAGTTGGAAGGTGAGCTATTGGATCAGTCACATTGATGGACAGAAAGTCTACTGCTGCTTCTATGTTTTATGATCTATAACTTCAATAAATATAAACAATTTGTAAATTTTATTGATATGACCATAAAAAAATATGATTCATGATTGACTTTACAGTTTTATCGAACTTTTATTTACAGTCTTTGGCTCCTTCTTTGTTGTTTATTGGGGATTTTTGTGTTTCTTGAATTCAGATAATCACTTTTACATTCGAGGATCTCCCAGCATTGGAAGTAACAGAGAAAAATAGTAACAACATGCATTGAGAGATTCATGAATCCCAGCTATGGCAAATTGAAGTGTTGAGAGTTTTAAATGTTTTCAGAAAATGTAAAATTTATAAGCCATAGTTGGATAGAAATATGTCTTTGCAATTTTAGCCCTCACATTAGAAGTTGTTATCCTTCACAGATTGACAATATGAAATTTAAAATATCAAACTTACTTTGTGAAACATTCAAGGAATTATGTTTGCTGTGCAATTCAAATCATTACACTTTATTTAGATGATTTATCACATCCTCTGATTGTTCATATTTCAGTTGTGGTGTACTTTGATTCGGTTTGACTTGTTTATTTGACTGGACAATGGTTTTCCACTGGCCAATGTTTTAAAATATTATTACGCTTCATGTTGAACTGAAAACATTTAACAAATGGTCTACAATTGCAATCCTGAATTTGATAATGCTAACGATATATTCACTTAGAATTCGCAGCTAAGGTTTGCCCACTTTCTTTTGCCTTTCTTTCAGTTAATTTAGTGGCAATTGTGATCCTTAATCGAGGAAACTGTGGCCTGTCCAAATGCATTACCCGTTACCTGATGGCGATGTCAGCAGCAGATTTAATACTAGTCATCATTAACATCATACTGAATCGAATTAATAACATTTATTTTCCACCGACTTTCCTATTCATCACCCCTGTGTGTGCTGTGAGAGCTGTCTTGTTGCTTGCAGCTCTTGACTGCTCTGTTTGGTTCACAGTAGCTTTCACGTTTGATCGATTTGTGGCCATTTGTTGCCAGAAGCTGAAACCAAGATATTGTACTGAGAAAACTGCAACTGTGGTGATAGCAATAGTGGCAGTCATCAGCTGTTTGAGGTCTACTGTCTGGTACTTTCTGTTTGTTCCATCAATTATCATTGACAATATCCCATGGTTTTGTATTCAAAGACCAGACTATTATACATCGTCTTTCTGGGCAACATATGAGTGGATCGACAGTATGCTAACACCATTACTTCCCATTTTTTGATTTTGGTGTTCAATGGTCTGACTGTCAAGAATATTATAAGAGCCAATCAACTCCGAAGGGGATTCCGATGTCGTGGAAGCAGAGAGGGTAATTTCGATCCAGAGATGGAGAATCGACGGAAATCTATTATTTTGCTTTTTGCCTTGTCTGCTAATTTTATACTTTTGTGGATGACGTATGTTGCACACTCACTGAACTGGCAAGTCATCAATTATAATTATTCAGACAAAACCATTAGTGGTCCAGTATATGTTGCTCAGCAATTTGGCTTCATGCTCCGTCTTTTGAGCTCGTGTACCAATACCTGCATTTATGCACTAACACAGACTAAATTCCGAAAGGAGTTGAAGAACGGGATAAAATATCCTTTAAATCTCATTATTACATTGTTTAAATAAAAGCACAGAATGGATCTGCCGTGGGAAATGCACTTGAACAACTGTACAGTCCTTTCAGTTCAGAATTTATCCTATGGCATCACGGTAAACCTTTGGCACTGCAGAATGCTGCTGAATTCTATGACTGCCGTATCTTAAATCAATCGAATGCTAATCTGTTTTCATTTCATGAACATCTTCTCTGCATCCCGCAGTTCCTTACGTTCTCAAAGACATTGCAACTTCAACTCTCATTTGCATTATGTAGTACTTGATCGTGACCATTGTTTATTGCTTTGTCCTTTCTTCAGTGGTCTTTTCACAGCGAGTTTCCTGAGCTTTCCTTTCAGCCTTACAGCAGTACTTTGTTATTTTATCTGAGGCTTGAAATTGTTTACAATACTAATGGTTGAGACTTGATTCTTCTCAATATACTTCAAATGGTTTCCTGTAACAAACTGTATTAACTTCCACTCTGCTGATGAATATTAATGCTTTATTAAAAGTTCAACTTTGCTTTGCTTTTTTTAAAAACGTCCTTAAATGAACAAAATAGCCTAACCTTCTATTACACATAATATTTCCATGCCCCGTCTGGTTTATAAGGCATTGACTATTTGGAATAACTTTGCTGACTTGTTAGCATACCTCACCAAAAGGCCAGGGTTTTTCGCTTGTCAGTCCATGCTACAGTGCATTGCGGGGAAAGATTTGTATTTAAGGCTGAGATATTGAGATTCTTGATGAACATGGGAATCAAGGATGAGTGGGACAACATAGGAATGTGAAAGTGAGGAGTGACTGTTCAATCATGATCTTATTAAATGGTGGAGCTCACTGGTCGTGAGAAATTGCCTACTCGTGCTCCATTTCTTTGGATTCTGGGTTTAAGTCGGCTCTTCTGCCTCATTGTTTTATATATAAAAATGGGTTTCCTCCACATTTCTGTGGTTAGAACGGTCAACCATTGTTTTCTTTTAACAACGGTCTTAACTTTATTCCTACATGCAGAAAAAGGGTATGGACTGATGCTTTTAATTTTAAAAAAAATTCATTCATGGGAGACGCTCGTTAACATTTAATCTGACCATTGAGATCATGGTCGTGAGCTTAATCCCACCTGCTGTAGGTTGAGTTAAGTTGGATATTCAGTCAACAGCACTGCAGGAACCGCGAGATATTTCCTAGTTGTGATGGTGAGTGCTTTGGAAGCGATCTTCCAAGTGATGGCGTTCCTATTTATCCACTGACCTTGTCTTTTGACATGCAATTGGTTGTTCGTTTGGAAGGTACTGTCGAAGGGTCATTCGTGAATTTCTGCAGTGTATCTTGGAGATGATTCACACTGCTGCTGTGGAGTGTCAGTGGAGCCAATCAAACGAATCTTATGTTCTGCTTCGTGTCAAGTTTTTAAGTGTTCTTGGACATGCACCCATCCAGGCAAATGTTGCAATAAAATAGCATACCCTATTCTAGGAATGGACGAGATTTCAAATAAATTGAATCAACGAAAGTGATAGAATAACCATGAATATTGGATGCATTTTGAAGATTCCTATAACGTTGTTGATTTTGAAATTCTTAATACAGTTCTAAAGAGGAACAAGAAAGTCCAACCAAGGATATTCCTGCGTGTGTGTGTGTGTGTGTGTGTGTGTCAGGGGAAGAGTATGAGTAGGGATGCTGGTTAGATAAGTATGTAGAAGGGGAGAATTGCATAACCTATTATCAGGAATATACTCACACAAACAGCAATATGCTGAAATTATTGTTTTTTTTTTCAACTGTTCTGCTTTTGTTCCATCAGAAATAATGAAATGAACCTCTTCGTGAAACACTGACGGATGCAAAGAGATCGACAGGACTGAACAAGGTTCTGCAGCTCATTTATTCCAACCCCCCATCTAATTACTCTCATCCCATTTTCCAGCTAATAGGGAGAGACAAAAGACGGTGATGTGGGAACCTTATCAAATGCCTTATTTTAGTATTTTAGTAAGGCATTTGATAAGGTTCCCATTTTAGTAAGGCATTTGATAAGGTTCCCCATGGTAGGCTTATGCGGAAAGTCAGGAGGCATGGGATAAAGGGAAATTTGGCCAATTGGATAGAAAACTGGCTAACCGGTCGAAGTCAGAGAGTGGTGGTAGATGGTAGATATTCTGCCTGGAGCCTAGTCACAAGTGGAGTTGCGCAGGGATCAGTTCTGGGTCCTCTGCTGTTTGTAATTTTTATTAATGACTTGGATGAGGGAGTCGAAGGGTGGTTCAGTAAATTTGCAGATGATACGAAGATTGGTGGAGTTGTGGATAGTGAGGAGGGCTGTTGTCGACGGCAAAGGGACTTAGATATGATGCAGAACTGGGCTGAGGAGTGGCAGATGGAGTTCAACCCTGCCAAGTGTGAAGTTGTCCATTTTGGAAAGACAAATAAGAATACGGAATACAGGGTTAACGGTAGGGTTCTTAGAAAGGTGGAGGAACAGAGGGACCTTGGGGTCTATGTTCATAGACCTTTGAAAGTTGCCACTCAGGTGGATAGAGCTTGCAAGAAGGCCTATGGTGTATTAGCGTTCATTAGCAGAGGGATTGAATTCAAGAGTCGTGAAGTGATGTTGCAGCTGTACAGGATTTTGGTTAGGCCACATTTGGAGTACTATGTGCAGTTCTGGTCGCCTCACTTTAGGAAAGATGTGGAAGCTTTGGAGAGGGTGCAGAGAAGATTTACCAGGATGTTGCCTGGAATGGAGAATAGGTCGTACGAGGAAAGGTTGAGAGTGCTAGGCCTTTTCTCGTTGGAACGGCGAAGGATGAGGGGTGACTTGATAGAGGTTTATAAGATGATCAGAGGAATACATAGAGTAGACAGTCTAAAACTTTTTCCCCGGGTACAACAGAGTGTTACAAGGGGACATAAATTTAAAGTGAAGGGTGGAAGGTATAGGGAAGATATCAGGGGTGGGTTCTTTACCCAGAGAGTGGTGGGGGCATGGAATGCGCTGCGTGTGGGAGTGGCAGAGTCAGAATCATTGGTGACGTTTAAGCGGCAATTGGATAGGTACATGGATGGGTGCTTAAACTAGGACAAATGTTCGGCACAACATCGTGGGCCGAAGGGCCTGTTCTGTGCTGTATTGTTCTATGTTCTATGTTCTAAAAGCAGGGAGAGCTGCTGGGAATGGGATACCGCAAGAAAGGTGCAGAACTAAACAAAGTAAGTAACAGCACTTGACAGAATTCCATGATGTCTCAGTGTTGGACAGACATGTAATGACTAACCAGTGTTGTCACTGGATTAATAGAGGAGACGAGGCAGCCAATTTTCATGCGATCAGCTCTCAATGTTTGCAACTATAGTAGGGCTAGTCCAGTCGATGGATAGTTATTGGTTACAGAGCACTGCAGGTGGGAATCCTGAGGTCCTATTCCAAGAAATAATTGCGTTTATGGAGGTTTAGTGCCTGGTAGAGATACACCAAAGGGAAATGGGGAAAGGCTGAATTGAAAAATCAGGGAAATTGCTTTCCAGGTTGGTTATCTGTAACCTGCCAAGCAAAGGGGAGCTGGAATTTGACTCAGTTGTGACATACAGTGTTTGAAGTAGATTGGCAATTGAAAAGGAAAGTCACAGCTGACGCATTGGGAAATCAGAGGCGATGATGCAGACATAATCTCCCAGCCTGTTTGAAAGATCCAAATGAAACATTCTCTGCAGGATTGTAGTGAGTTTAAAAGTACATAGTTGCTGTGGGAGAGGGCACGGTGATGTGGGAACCTTATCAAATGCCTTATTTTAGTATTTTAGTAAGGCATTTGATAAGGTTCCCATTTTAGTAAGGCATTTGATAAGGTTCCCCATGGTAGGCTTATGCAGAAAGTCAGGAGGCATGGGATAAAGGGAAATTTGGCCAATTGGATAGAAAACTGGCTAACCGGTCGAAGTCAGAGAGTGGTGGTAGATGGTAAATATTCTGCCTGGAGCCTAGTTACAAGTGGAGTTCCGCAGGGATCTTATGCAGGCACTTATGCCAATCATGGCCTCAAAAAACAGCAAGCCGTTTGTCATCATGAACAAAACATCGCAGTCATTATAAAGTTGGTATTAATCTTTCTAGGTCTGTATAGACAATGGGGTACACGAACCTCTTCATTTAAGGATAGGGGCACTGCCATTGCATGTCAAGAGCCCTCAGGAGGTAACTTGTTATCGTTATGCCTTTGAGAATAACCGAGTTGGAGAGAATCAACTGGCGGCTAATCTATCCTCAGGGATACAAGAACAAAATAAAAGCCTGGAAGTGGACACAACTGAGAGAAATAATCCCACTTCAGGAATGTGAGATGAAACAATCCTTGATCATTTTGGACAGTCGATTGACCTGTTGATTGTTTGGCTCTAACGCTGTCCTCAATGGCCATGTGGCATTTCTCAGTGTGTCAGATTTCTAAAAAAAAGCGTCATTGTTCAACACTAAAGACTGGTAAATATCCAGCATCTCATTGTGTGATCGGATGTTCAATACACAGTGTTACTATAGCTGAATGTCCAAATATCAGTTCCTCATACTGTAGGTAGCGCATGACTAAAGCCGGTACACAGGCTGCTCACTGTGCAGTGTCCACTTATCTCTTGTCCAACTGTCACTCACTTCACATTGTAGATGTTGTAAATGTTATATTATTGTATACTATACACAGGCTACACAAATCTGAATCCAAATATCAGTTGTCCCACACTTTGGACATTGTATTGCTGTAGATGGTAGACACATGCACACTGCTAAATGTCCACATGGTCATGTTATTTGAGATGGTATCCCCACTTCCAATTGTTCTCTTTACATTGGACAGTATTCCCACTTCCACATGTTACCTGTTATTTTAGACAATATTCCCAACTTAAAATCTTCCTTGAAATTTAAGAGTATTCCCATTTCTTGATGTTCCCTTTATTTTAGACTATACTCCAACAATCAACTAGTCCTGTATTCCTGTGTTAGACAGTATTCACTCCTCTATTATTTTGCACAGTATTCCTACTTCCATGCGTATTTTGCCGAGGATTGCAACTTCCACATGTCTCTGTTACTGTAGAGGTATTGAAACTTTCACATTTTCCTTTTTAATATTCGAGGGTATTCCCACTTCCATGTGTGCCTGATATTTTAGGATGTATTCCCACATATTCGTAACGCATTCTTCCTGTTGTTTTTGGGAGTATTCCAAACACCTCACATTCTTTTCATTTCATATGGTGTTCTGACATCCATATTTTCCTTTTATTGAATATAGTTAACCCCATTCCACACATTCACATATTTATCTGTGCAGTACGATCTTCGATATGTCTCAGTTATTTTAGATAATACGCCCAGTTCAACACATTCCTTTCATTTTAACTAGTATTTCCATTTCCGTATGTTTCCTGCTATTTGAGATAGTATTCCCACTTGCACAGGACCATATTATTTTAGGCAATATTCCATTGTTGATACATCCCTGCAATTTGGTACAGTATTACCACTTCCATATGTTCCCTGCTAGTTTATGCAGTATTCGTATTTCCATATATTCCCCGTCATTTTGGACGGCATTTCCACTTCCTCATGCTGCTGTGCTGTTTGACTCTGTCAAAGAGAGATTTTAAAGCAGAATCTTGAGACCTGTGTGCAGCAGCATAAGTCCTCTTTATTCTGAGCTCCTTACCCAGGCAGCGTCGAAGAAGTAATGGTGACAGACTCCAGGTCGCCACCCCTCCCATGAAGTACTGGACATTTACACATTCCATGATACAATGAGTCTATGCAACATTCCATTCAGTACTTCCTAACTGCCCCCTCACTATTATTAACCTCTACAGACATTTACCAGCTGCATCATACTGAGCGGGCGTTGTCTGTTACTTTGTGAAGCTGTGATTGTTTATTTTCTCAACGTCATAGTGACTCCGAAATGTTTTGCAATTTACAATGCTATCTGTCATCCCAGTTATCTTTTCCTGAGGTTAACTGTTTATACCACTCACTGCACTCGTTCTATCTTTAGAGAGAATCAGCTTGTCAAACCACTTATTGTCGAACAAAAGATAATTTATTTACAATATTACTGAATGTAACAGAAAGAACAGAAATCAGAACGCCGAGTAATGTCTCCTACCTTAATGATGCTGTTCCAGATACTTGCACCAATCCACATAAACAAAAGATAACATCAAACATGCTCTTCCAGAATAGAAGTCAAAGAGATCAGCATGGACCTGCATTCTGGGTCCAGCAGCCATTCTTCACACTACTGCTAAAACCAAACCAGAGAATGCTGAGCTGTGAGAACTGGTCACTCCCCTTTCATTGTACAAATGCTTTTTTTTTACTTGAAAACCTTCTGCAGTATCTGTTAGCTATAAACAAATTGGCCTTAAAGCCTTTCACTCTTCAGATTTTTCAGTGTCTGTCCTTTACAACCACTCTGAAAAAGAAATGGAAAGGGCAGCATACATTATGAAAGGAACAGCTTCGCCACACCCTCCCCACTTTTAAAAAAATGAACCATCAATATCCAAGGATTCCATCGTTTTAAAACCCTTTAAAATTTGTTGGCTCTTTAGCACACATATCTATTACATTGGCTCTAAACATGCAGGCATGCACAACTACATTCGGTTTCAGTCTGTTGTACTCCTGCCACCGAATGTCTCTGTTTCCAATTATAGTCTTGACAATGCGTTGGCAATCACGTTTTCTTGTCCTGCCACATGCACAATTTTCAAATTGAATAACTGTAACAATAAGCTCCATCTAAACAGTCTCCCAATCTTCAATGGGTTATGATCAGTGCATATGATTGTCTCAGATGCGTCACTGGTAACATAAACATTGATATGTTATCATGCCAAAACCAAGCTCAAAGACTGCTTCTCAAAAGTCGAGTCTTTCTGCTGATGAATGTTCAGCTCCCTGTAGAAATAACTGACAGGTCTTTCTATCTTCTCCTCATCTTCTTGCAACAGCACAGCACCGACAACCAGATCATTTGCATCGATAGCCATCTTGAATGGTTTTGCATAATCGGTGTGGAGAATGCCGGGGCACAGCCGAACACAGCCATCAGCCTGTCAAATGCCTTCTGACAGTTCACTGTCCACTGAAATCTTTTGCCTTTCTTTAGCAATGCAGTGAGTGAAGCAGCCACATTGATAAAATTTGGTACAAATTTTCGATAAAATCCAGTGCTCTTTTTGTCGATGTTATGGGAAACTTCCCAATTTTATTTGTTGTTGCATCCTATGGGGGTATTTTTCCGAGTCCAATACATGGTCCAGGAAGGTGACTTGGACAAATTCACTTTTAACCAAGTTTTTAACCAAGCCTCCCTTCCAAAGTAGATCAAACATATCTGATAAGTGTTGTAAATGTTCCTCCCATGTGTGTAAACGACACAGTTGAGTACTGCAACAATGACCATATTGGTTAGTCTCTGAAATGTGGCTGGTGCCTTTTTCCTATGAAATGTCATGACTTTAAACTGATACAATCCATTCGGTGTTGTGAAAGCCGACGTTGCCTTCACTCTTTCTGACAGGTGCCTGCCAGTATTCTCTGACGAAGTCCAACTTAGTCAGATAAGTTGCTTGTCACACCTTCTCAATACAGTCTTCCAAACGCAGATTCGGATATGCATAAGTTTTTTGTAACTGCATTGACTGTATGACAGTTCACACATAACCATTGAGTACCATCTGGTTTTGGCAGAATTACTGTGGCTGAGATCCAGTCGCTGTAACTCACTTCAAATATGTCATCTTTTGAACCTGTGTGAACTCTAGAAGGTTACACCAATAAGGATGTTGCTTAATCGGAATAGTGTCTCCGACATCTACATCATGCATAATTAAGTGAGTAAATCCAAGCTTATCTCCACTTATCGCCCGATGTAAGGGTAATCACTCCTTCAGGTCATTTAGACTTTCCTCTGGAAGGTAGCACAATAAATTATCCAAATTTTTTCAACTTCCTCATTGTCCAATTTAAGTTGAGGAATGCCCAATTCAAAATTCTTTGAGGGAAAGTGAGGACTGCGGGTGCTGGGGCTCATGGTCAAGAGTGCAGTGCTGGAAAGGCACAGCAGGTCAGGCAGCATCCAAGGAGCAGGAAATTCGACGTGTTGGGCTTAAACTGCTGAATGTTTCCTGATGAAGGGCTTATGCCTGAAAAGTCAATTCTCCTGCTCCTCTGATGCTGCCTGACCTGCTATGTTTTTTTCAGCACTACCGTATAGACTCAGAATGCTCGGAACTTGGTTCTTCCCATTATGTTATAATCAATAACACATTCTCCTCTTGCTTTCCTTCCCTGTCGAAATACCTTTTGAGCCTTTTCACATGACACACTCTGTGAAATGTCTCTTGTTGTATGGAGTCCCTATCAAGTAGTGAACCTCATTCAATATCCTTTCGACTTGGCAAAGTCTATTAAACCTTGTTTTTAAAGGTTCACGTATCACTGGAAGTAACAGTAATACCTTATCCCCGATAGCAAAATCACGAACTTTTGGTTTCTTGTCTGCTTTCTCTTTCATTGTATGCTATGATACCTTTAAATGCCGCCTAGCTAACTTCCTAGCTCTAGTTAATCTTTCTCTAAAAACTTACACATATTCTAGATATGTGGATTCTGAATTCCCACTTACCAATTTCTCTTTAAACAATTTTAACAGTCCTCTCACTACATGCCGAAAAATGAATTCAAATGGACAATTGAAATGGATTTGGACAATTCATTTGATACATCTTTGATCACAAAAAAGCAACAACAAAATTCCCTTCTCCGAATCATCTTGATAGTCTTGAGTATACTCCCTCGACGTGGTCTTCAGTGTCTGATGCCACCTTTCTAACGCTCGCTGCGATTTCGATGGTGCTCAGTAGATTTGAGTTGTTTCATTCCTAAGCTGTTATAACTTCCTTTCATAATGTTGGTGTGAACTTTGACCTGTGAACTGATTGTATCTCTGTCAGTAATCCATATCTATTCAAATAAAATTGAGTAATTCCTCCACATCCTTTTTTCCTGTGGTATTGTGTAATGGAACGGCCTCTGGATTCTCGTCCATACATACGCTATTGCTAACAATAACTAATTCCCACTTTTTATTTGAAGTATGAGATCTACGCAATCAATTGTGACACTTGTAAAAAGTTCCTCAAAAGCAGGAATAGGTCTTAATTGTGCATGTTTTATTAACATCGGTGGCTTTCCAATTACCTGACACATATGACATGTCTGGCAAAATTCAACTACAAACTTGTGCTGTCCAGCGATGTAAAAATGCTACTGCATTTTAGTTTGTATTTTCCTCACTCATAATGATGCCCAAGTTTGTGCGTCCCTTGCAACACCCCCTTCCTATATCCCACTGGCAATACGATTTGATGAACTTCTGTCCATTTTTCATTTGTCTGAATATGTGATGGCCTCCATTTCCTCATTAAGACATTTTTTTTTAAGATAATAACATTCAGAGATATATTTAGGTCCCTTTTCTGTGTATTTGTTTTGATAAAATTGCTTCAAGTTTCATCATTCTGCTGTAACTCAGATAATCTGAGCCAAAGATGTCTGCATTGTCATCTATCTGCTCCTGCTTTGTCTCCACCACCTGATCAAACAGGGTCTCTGCCAATTCCACTTAGACTTTCTTACCTGTACTCTTTGATCTCTCCTCTTTCAACTGGTGACTTTGTGACCTCGTTACCACACAGTCAGGTAACATTCCAGGATATGTGTCCTGCAACAGTTTAGTTGCCTGAGTTTCTGCTTGCTTTTCAACCACAGTAGGCAGCACTCCTCCTGGTGAATCAGCCATTTAGTTATCAAGGACAGTTTTCTTTCCTGGATTTGAGAGTTTGCCCAATACTCCTACCACGAATTCTCCACTCTTCTCTGGACACTCAAACCTCACTTTATATAATTAAGCGTTTTTTTTTTGTCTCACTGCTAATTCCTGTAACCAGTAACCTTTCTGGGAACTTTTCTTAGAAGTACATATCTTACCATGTTGCAGCATCACAGACTGAGAGGATGCTGTGTCTCTTAATATTGTAACCTCTTTACCTGTTGTTCCAGGTTTGTGCAAATAAAATTGACCTTCGCAGTTATATGGTTTAAGAAGATCTGGCACTTCCTCCTTAACCAAACTCCAACTAGCTTGTATATCGTGGGTGCAGCTTTTTAGCATCCACTATACTTTCTGTTACCACTCCAACAAAATTCACTGGCTTATCCTTTTTTTTTCCCTACATCTGGTTTCCCAGTGCTTCTTATAGCCCACCAACACTGATTTCATATGGCCTACTTTATTGCAGTGAAAACACCTGAGCTTTTTAACATCTCTATCCCCTTCAAGGGTTTCTTTATTTATCCTGTCGTAGGTTATCCTTATGATACTCACTGAGATCCAGCTTTGCCTTTCCACGTGAGGATTTATTTTCCCCCTATTTCAATCCTTCATGGATTGAAATTGATTCTTGAAGAAAACTTTGCTTTGAGAAGCCAATTATAATCATCTGCCATTTCAGCTGCTAAACCTGGCGTTTTAACTCTCTGCTCTTCTGCACGAGGTCTCACTACGTCAAGAAGGGAATTTTTGAACTCCTGTCTCAGTGGCAATTTCTGAAGTTCAAACTCTATTTTTCTCTCTCTCCTCTCTCTCTCTCTTTCTTGTTGCTCTGCTTTTAAACATAATGTTTTTTGCATCTAACTCAATCTGCTTCATTTTCAATTGACTTGTAGCCATCTCTAAAGGTTCTGATGGTGTTTCCAACAAATGTAGATGCTGAGCTATTGCTGTAATTACCTCTCCTTTCCTCACGGAAGTAGACAGCTCCAACTCCAGCATGTCTGCTAATTCCAGCAGCTTGGCCTTAATCGCCTTTTGCAAAACCCCCCAACGTCACTTCTTCCAGCCCCAGAAAACTCTTGGTGCCTGAAATAGCCATTGCTAGCCCAAGTACTGTTTAAGACAAGCAAAACCACCCCGAACAAAAGAAGCTAACACCTACCATTCGCCCCCTTTGAGTGCAACAACACAAATCCACAACTTGGAACGACAACCAAACGCCGAAAACAAACCGCAATCTCTTGTGGATCAGGTCAAATCCATCCAAACATTGCAGAAAGGTAGCCCAGGCATGAATATGCTGGTTGCTTTAAGCAGGTGAACAGTGGGTATTGCAGGAGAGAATCGGCTGGCCAAACCAATTGGTTATAAACAAAATAGAATTTATTTTCAAGATTACCGAGTGAAACTCAAAGAGTAGAAAAGAGAATACCGAATAACTTATCCTATCCGAAAATGCAACCGACGACCCCGAATTAATGATGTTGTTCCAGATACTTGCAACAATCCACATAAACACTCTTTGGGACAAAAGGTAAAATCAAGATAGCAGTCAGAGACAGAGCAGCATGGAGCTGCTTTTGGGTCCAGTAACCTTTCTTCACACTGCTGGTAAAAACAAACCAGAAAAATGCGGAGAGGGGAGTAATGACCATCCCCCTTTCATTGCACAAGGGTTTTTGTTTTCCCAAACTTCGAAGTTTTCCACCTGAGGCAGTATCAGTTAGCTATAAACAAATTGGTTCTAAAATCTTTCAGTCCTCCGATTTTTCGGTGTCTGTCATTTACACCTTCACTGACAAAAAGAAGCTAAGGACAGCACAAATGGTTAAAGGAGCAGCTTCGTCATTGTGTTTACA
This sequence comes from Chiloscyllium plagiosum, assembly GCF_037043375.1. Lineage (NCBI taxonomy): Eukaryota > Metazoa > Chordata > Chondrichthyes > Orectolobiformes > Hemiscylliidae > Chiloscyllium > Chiloscyllium plagiosum. The sequence continues at coordinate 38,953,546 of NW_028270179.1, forward strand.
CCATTCCGTCATACACCTTCCAGTCCTTACACCATTTGCCATTCAATCCCACCAGTCATTGGTTGGAGGTTTTTCTCGGCTATGTTTCGCAAGTTGTCCAAACGCATTCTGCGAAATTGCTTAACATTAGTTTGTTCGGCGCACTTATAATTTCAACATGTATAATTTGTAACTCCTTAAAAAGCCTTTGAAATATGGTGAGACCAGACTCTTCCTTTGGCTCTTTACTAAATAACAATATCTCTTTTCCCCACTAAGATTTGTACGAGGCACTTCATTATCTCATTTGTTAGTCATGCGCATGAGGGCCAGGATGCAAACTGAGTAAACTCCTGCTTCAGGTAACAATTCTCTTTAGCCATGGACAACTCCAACAGGCTATTCCCACTTCCATATGTTTCCCATTACTTCAGACAGAATGCCTACTTCCAGATGTCCCCCCATTTTGAAAAAATCCACAGTTCCGCATGCCCTGCAATTTAGGATAGTATGCTCAGTTCTACTCCTGTGTAATGGGCCTTCAGCCAAGACTACTCTCTTCTGCTCTCATCCCTTTCCCCTCCATTTCAGAACAAGTCATCCATTAATACTGCTGGACATACAATATTTGCACATCTCAGAGAAAGAATTGCACACACTAGAGATAGATAGATTTATAGAAGAATACAGCGCAGTACAGGCCCTTTGGCCCTCGATGTTGCGCCGATCCAAGCCCACCTAACCTACACTAGCCCACTATCCTCCATATGCCTATCCAATGCACGTTTAAATGCCCATAATGAAGGAGAGTCCACCACTGCTACTGGCAGGGCATTCCATGAACTCACGACTCGCTGAGTAAAGAATCTACCTCTAACATCTGTCCTATACCTACCCCCCCTTAATTTAAAGCTATGCCCCCTTGTAATAGCTGACTCCATACGTGGAAAAAGATTCTCACTGTCGACCCTATCTAAACCCCTAATCATCTTGTACACCTCTATCAAGTCACCCCTAAACCTTCTTTTCTCCAATGAAAACAGCCCCAAGTGCCTCAGCCTTTCCTCATACGATCTTCCTACCATACCAGGCAACATCCTGGTAAACCTCCTCTGCACCCGTTCCAGTGCCTCCACATCCTTCCTATAGTATGGGGACCAGAACTGCACACAATACTCCAGATGCGGCCGCACCAGAGTCTTATACAACTGCAACATTACCTCAGTACTCCGGAACTCAATTCCGGAGTACTGAGGTAAAATCTGAGATAAAATCTCTCCTGCTGAGGAATCATCAGAATTGAAATGTCAACTCCTTTCTTCTTACATATGCTATCAGATTTCTTGAGTTCCATCAGCAATTTCTCTCCTTGGCAGTTGAACTTTCTGTTTATAACATGCACAAACTGCGGTTTTGTCTCCAATGTATAAATTCAATCAACATTTGCTTCTCCTTGCTGCTTCTGAGCTCTACTCAAACTGATTGTGTGGATTCTGGGCTATGGCAAGTTGACTGGTGTGTTCGTCGAATCGTAGTTGCTTTCACTGCCTCCTGTTCATTCTTCACAAGTGGAACAGTTAGATTTTCACTAGGTCTCCCCCTGAACCTAGTGGAAGAGTACGGTGAGACAGGATCACAACAAGGTGAGAAAGGAAACAGGAGCACAATGATCTCAATATCTTATTGAGCATTCCGCCAGATGGTTGAGTCTGTTCTAACTTCGGCAGGCTGACATGTTCTGGCATCATGGCCTCCACTCCGGGCCCTGGGTGAGATGGAAGTCCTCCCTGTGGGGCTCCCTATCGATAAGGACGTCCATGACTATGCCTGCAATGCAGGGAGAAGGTGCAAGGTTCTCTCGTTGATAGATTTTTCATTCAGTCTTTAAACCATTATTCCTTTCCACAATGTCGCCTTAAATTCAAACTCTGACTGAGCGAGAACCAACCTGACATCATCAAACCAACAGAATGACCATGACAGACAATGTCTCCAGAACCACTGTAACAATTCCTGGGTATATCCTGCCCAATCTTCAGGACAAGTCCATTATTGGTGGTTGGTCTGTGGTATTGAGATACACTGGAATTACTCAGGATGGACACTGGAATTATAAAAACGCTCATGGTAACAGTTCAAAGAGAGTCAAGGAAACTTCCTGCTGATGGATATCTACCAGCCGCCCTTGCATCTCTCAGTGATAAATGGGATACTGCACCGAGGTTGATAAGGGCACATACTGTACTTGTGGTGCAATACTCCAAATTTCATTATTAATAAGGCAGCGCGATGGCTAGCATGGCCGCCTCACAGCACCAGGGACCCAGATTTGATTCCAGCCTTGGGCGACTGTATTTATGGAGTTTGCGCATTCCCCCCGTATCTGTGTGGATTTCATCTGGGTGCTCCGGTTTCGTCACACAGTCCAAAGATGTGCAGGTTAGGTTAATTGACCATGGGAAATTGCCAAGAGTGTTCAGGGATGTGTAGGCTATGTGTAGTGAGAGTAGGGGAATGGATATGGGTGGGATTATCTTCAGAGGGTCGTTGTGGACCTGTTAGGCCAAATGGCCTGTTTCCACACCGTCGGGATCCCTCCATTCTATCATCAACAGTGTCTCCACAGGTCAACAATGGGCTGAGCAGACAGAGGCATAGAAGGCACAGCAGACAGACTGTGGAAAAGGATGAGCGAACCAACGAGATGCAAACATCCTAAATGAAGTGTCTCTGAAACAATCGACCTGTCACAGATGCATTTGTCCATGACAGCATCTCGAGCAGTGTCCAGCTCATAGGCCTGGTGGGAATGAAATGCAAAACATCACAGAAATACCGCCAATCCCGTTCTGTGCTACTGCAAGTGGTGAAGTATTACATCCTTCTCAAGGATGTAGTGAACTGAAAGTGGACACGCATGAGGCAATAGTGGCATTTGTAGCAGAACTCTAGTCAACCACAATCCTGTAAGTCAGAGATGTTGAGGATTTTCTTACATCAGAAAGTGTTATTCAGAATCGTTGCTGCAGTAGCTTCTCAAGGCTTGGTCATTGTGTGTGTTTAAGGATGAGACACACAGGTTTTAAAAACAATGAACTTGGATTCTGAATCTGAGAATTATTGGAATAGTCACGATTTTCTTTACTGACTGGTGAAGAGTTGTTGGGCTAAATGGCCTTCATCCAAACATATATCTGTATGGTGATGTGCCATGTGTTTGACTGTTTCATACAGAAGAGGAGTCAGAATGGAGTAGAGAGTCAGAAAGATCGACCAGAAATTCAAGGATTGGTACAAGGTGTGAAAAGAAACAAGAGTGAAGAATTCCAATACAAATCAAGAAAGATTCAGCCTATCCTTAGAACTCAGACTCCAATCCTGGGAAGATCTAGTTATTTATTTTCTGAACAATTTCCTATTTAATAAACAGGCTTCCTACAGCTGGGCAACCAGAACTGGACACTGTACTCGAAAAATGGCCCCTCCAAAGTCCTGTACAATCTCAACAAGACGTTCCAAGTCACCATGGTGAGAGCAATGAAGGCAAGCGTACTAAATGCTTTGTTAACCACCATCTATCTGTAAATAAAATTTCAAAGAACTATGCACCTGAACCCTTGGCACAGCCTTGTCGACAATACTATGCAGAGTCCTATGATTAACTGGATAAGTCCTGCCCTTTTATTTGTGTTTTAACATCTAAAATAAAGAAGATTACCACTCAGTACAGGTCCGTCAGCCCTCTATGTTGCACCCAATGTGGAAAAAATCTGAAAGCTATCATCCAACACTATTTTATTTTAATCCATATTTCTTTACACGGACCATCAACAAAGGGCGAGGCCGCATTAGATTTGGTACTCGGTAATGGAAGCAGCCAGGTGTTAGATTTGGAAGTAGGTGAACACTTTGGTGATGGTGACCAGAATTCGGTTCTGTTTACTTTAATGTTGTACAGGAATAGGTAGAAACCGCAGGGCAAGTGGTATAGCTAGGGAAAAGGCAATTATGATGTGATTAGGCAAGGTTTAGAATGCATAGGATCGGGAAGGAAACTGCAGGGGGTGGGTCGCATTAAAATGTGGAAATTAATCAAGGAATAGCTACTGTGGATCCCTGGTAAGTATGTACCCATCAGGCAATGAAGAAGTTCTCGAGCACAGGAGCTGTAGCTTACCAAGGAAGTTGAGTCTCTTGTCAAGAGGAAGGAGGCTTATGTTAGGATGAGATGCGATGGATCAGTTAAGGCGCTTGAGAGTTCCAAGCTAGCTGGGAAAGGCCTAAAGAGAGAGCCAAGATAAGGGAACAGGGACATGCGAAGTCGTTGGCAGAACGGATCAAGGAAAATACTGAAGCTTTCTATAGCTTTATTATGAATAAAAAATGACAACAGTCAGATCAGGGCCAATCAAGGACAGGAGTTGGAAGTTGTGCATGGAGTCAGAAGAGATAGGGGAAGTGCTAAATGAATACTTTTCATCTGTATTGACTCTAGAAGAAGAAAATGTTGTCGAGGAGAATACTGAGATAGAGGCCACTGGGCTAGATAGGATTAAGGTTTACAAGGATGGGAATTTAGCAATTCTGCTAAGTTTAAGAATAGGAATGTTCCCTGGGCCAGATGGGATTTTATCCTAGAATTCTTTAGGAAGCCAGGGAGGTGATTGTCAACCCTTTGGCTTTGATCGTTATGTCGTCATGGTCTACAAGCAAAGTAGCAGAAGATTAGACTATAGCAAATGTTGTCCAATTGTTCAAGAAGGGGATTAGAGATAACCCTGGTAATTCTAGGCCAGTGAGCCTTACTTCAGTTCTGGTGAAGTGTTGGAAAATGTTATAAGAGTCTGGATTTATCATCATCTGGAAAGGAATAAGTTGATTAGGGATAGTCAACAGAGTTTTGAGAAGATTAGGTGGTGCCTCGCATACCTTTGAGGTTCTTTGGGAAGGTGACCAAACAGGTTAATGAAGGTAAAGTGGTTGATGTGGTGTACATGGATTTCATAAGACCATAAGACCATAAGACATAGGAGTGGAAGTAAGGCCATTCGGCCCATCGAGTCCACTCCGCCATTCAATCATGGTTGATGCGCATTTCAGCTCCACTTACCAGCGTTCTCCCCGTAGCCCTTAATTCCACGAGACAACAAGAATCTATCAATCTCGGCCTTGAAGACATTTAGCGTCCCGGCTTCCACTGCACTCCGTGGCAATGAATTCCACAGGCCCAGATTTCAGTAAGGCTTTTGATAAGTTTCCCAATCGTACACTATTGCACAAAATATAGAGGCATGGGATTGAGGGTGATTTAGCGGTTTGGATCAGAAATTGGTTAGCTGAAAGAAGACAGAGTTGGTGGTTGATGGGAAATATTCATCTTGGAGTTCAGTTACTAGTGGTATACCACAAGGATCTGCTTTGGGTCCATTGCTGCTTGTCATTCTCATAAATGACTTGGATGAGGGCAGAGAAGGATTGGTTAATAAACTTGCGAATTAACGAAGGTCGGTAGATTTGTGGATAAAGTTTGTGAGAAGATTTGTAGCTCGGGTGCTCGTTGCTGTGGTTCTGTTCGCCGAGCTGGAAGTTTTTGTTGCAAACGTTTCGTCCCCTGTCTAGGTGACATCCTCAGTGCTTGGGAGCCTCCTTAGAAGCGCTTCTGTGGTGTTTCCTCCGGCATTTATAGTGGCCTGTCCATCAACAAACACATCGACCTGGACCCAATATACCAGCCACTACAGGACAGCTGAAACTGACAACCGGAAGCGGCAGGGACAGGCCACTATAAATGCCGGAGGAAACACCACAGAAGCGCTTCACAGGAGGCTCCCAAGCACTGAGGATGTCACCTAGACAGGGGGCGAAACGTTTGCAACAAAAACTTCCATCTCGGCGAACAGAACCACAGCATTTGTGGATAGTAATGAATAATGTCATTGTTTACAGAAGGACATGGATAAGCTGGAGAGGATGGGCTGAGAGGTGGCAAATGAAGATTAATGCGGAAAAGTGTGAGGTGATTCACTTTGGAAGGAGTAACAGGAATGCATAGCACTTGGTCACTGGTAAGATTCTTCACAGAATAGATGAGCAGGGAGATCGCAGAGACCCTTGTGCAGAGACCCTTGGAAGTTGCCAAACAGGTTGATAGGATTGTTAAGAAGGCATACAGTTTGTTAAGTTTTTTTGGTGATGGAATTGAGGTCCGGAACCACGAGGTCATGCTGCAGCTGCACAAAACTCTGGTACAGCTGCACTTGGATCTTGTGCACAGATCTCATCACCACATTACATGAAGAACATGGAAGCTTTGGAAAGGGTTCAAGGAGATTTTTTAGGATGTTGTCTGGTATGGAGGGAAGGTCTTACAAGTAGCAGCTGAGGGACTTGAGGCTGTTTTCGTTAGAGAGCAAAAAGTTGGGAGGTGACTTAATTGAGACATAACACAATCAGACTGTTAGATAGAGTGGACAGTGAGAGCACTTTTCCTCGAATTGCAATTTAACCATATAGTTGCCTAAGGACGAGAATGGAATAATGTAGGTTAGATGGGTTCAGATTGATTTCACAGGTCGATGAAATATCAGGAGCTGAATGGCCTGTACTGCGTTGTAATCTTCTATGTTCTATTTGTATTCAATGTCAATTTAACTGTCCTTAAAGTTGGTGAGTCGAGTACTGTTGCATTCAATGCCGCTACTACTCTGAGTAAAACAACTACCTCTGACATCTGTGCTATATCCATCTGCCCTCAATTTAAAGCAGTGTCCCCTCTTGCTAACCGTCACCATCCAAGGAAAAAGACTCTCACTATCCACCCTGTCTCACCCTCTGATTATCTTACATGTCTCAATTATGTCACCTCTCAACCTTCTTCTCTCTAATGTAAATAGCCCTAGGGCACTCGGCCTTTCCTCATAAGACCTTCCCTCCACACCAAGCAACATCATCATATATCTTCTCTGAAACCTTTCCAAAGCTCCCACATCCTTGATATAATGTGGTAACCAGAACTGTACAAAATACCCTAAGAGCAGCCTCACCAGAGCTTTGTAGCACTTCAGCGTGATCTCATGACTCCAAAAATCAATCCCTCCACCAATAAAAGCCAACACATCGTATGCTTTCTTAACAGCCCTATCAGATTGGGCTGCAACTTTCAGGTATCTATCTACATGGGCACTGAGATCTCTCTGCTCTTCTACACTACCAAGAATCTCACCATTAGGCCAGTACTTTGCATTCCTGCTCCTCCTTCCAACGTGAATCACCTCATACTTGTCCGCGTTAAACACCACTTGCCACCCCTCAGCCCAGATATAAAATTGACCAAGAAGTATCCTGAAGACAGATCTTTGTGGTGCAGCACGTGTAACTGAATTCCACGTTGAACATTTTCCATCAATCATTACCCTCTGTCTTCTTTCATCCAGACAATGTCTGATCCAAACACCAAAACCACTCTCAATCCCTGCAATAACTTACCGTGGAGAACTATATCAAACACTTTACTAAACTCCACATGCACCACATCAACTGCTTTCTCCTCATCTACCTGTTTGGTCACCATCTCAATGAATTTAATAATGTTTTTGAGGCACGACTTACCCTTCCAAAAACCGTGTTGACTGTCCCTTGTCGACTTATTCATGTCTCGAAGTATTTTTTCAATGCCTTATAACATTTTCCACACTTTAGCCACAACCGAAGGAAGGCTCACTGGTCTATAATTACCAGGGTTGTCTTTACTTACTTAATTGAACAAGCGGACAGATTTGCTATCCTCCAGTTTTCTGGCACTATTCCTGTAGGCAATGATACCATGGAGATCAAAGCCAAAGGCTCGGCAATCTCCTCCCTGGCTTCCCAGAGAATCCTCGGATAAATCTAATTCGACCCAGGGGACATGCTATTTGAACACAATGCACAACTGCTAACTCCTTCTCCTTGTAAACCTCAATCCCGCCTAGTCTATTAGCCTGCATCTCAGTATTCTCCTCAACAACTTGTCTCTTTCCAGTGTGAATACTGACGAAAAGTCTTCATTTAGTGCTTCCTCTATCTCGTCAGACACCATGCACAACTTCCCACTGCTATCCCTGATTGGCTCTAACCTTTCTGTAACAATCTTTTGTTCCTGATATACCTATAAAAAGCTTGAACCTATCTGCCAAAGACATGTCCCCTCCTGGCTCTTCTTAGCTTTCCCTTTAGGTTTTTCCTGGCGAACTTGTTACTGTCAAATGCCCTAACCGAACCTTCAGTCTCATTCTTCTTTCTCTTGACAAGCGAATACACTGACAGCAAATAGAAGGAGCATAATCTGACTCTTCTGCCTTCAGGGACAGGGGTGGATACTGGATAAGAAAGCCAAGGAACTTAATGCACAGTAAAGGGAGTCAGAGGAGGGCTCCAGCAGGAGACCAATGCGGGAGAAATGCTTTACACAAACCTGCAGCAAGACAGACAAAAGAGGTGGGAGACAGGGGAAAGGTACAGAAACCAGCTAGAATAACTACAGTGTCAGGTCACAGAAGCCAAGAGCATTGAACATGCCATAGGAGGTGGAGATCAGCCATTTCGGGAAACAAATTAAAGTGCAGTAGAAGATGCTAAGGGATATTCAGGAAGCACACAATGTAGCCTGCAGGAAAGGTCTGGAAGCTCAGCCTGGTTCTGTCCCAGGTCAGACGTTGGTTTGCCGAATAAGACCGGTTGCAGCCCAGGCAGACAGTGAAGAGCAGAGGGGTGAGGCAGGAGCGGATGAACGGACAGTCAGGATCGCTCGGTCGTCTGTGGCGCCGGGGAGAGGCCCAGTGTGTCAACACGTGAAGGTTCGAACAGTAACCGATGCACTGAGAGCAGGCATGGTCTAGCAGCAGGTAGATGGGTGTACAGTGTCTATATCGGAAGGGTCGGGACTGTTTGAATCTAGCATTGTGCCTGCATGCTGTGTATTGTATACCTCTATGTTTCGATTTTCCCTAATCCTGCCTTGTTATTTTCCCTTTCAGGGGACAATGCACAGTCTCTCCAGGCACGAGATGTCCTTGTGCTGGCGTCTGGTGATTTGGGGAGTTGGCTTTAGGGTCTGGCCGATTTTTCCTCACCCAGGGTGATACTCTAGGGCGTAGAGTATTAAAGAGGAGATGTGTTGGATTCAAAAAAAAAAATCATCACTTAAAATACTATACAAAACCCTGAACGTTTCCAAACTTTTAAAAGTAAAAGGGAGAGCTGGGCTGAGCTCTGGGAAAAATACATAAGCAACCTCTGCTCCTCCCTGTCTGCCTGGGCTGCCAGAAATCATTGTTCAGCCTGGAATTCCAATTCACACCACAATGCAGGGGGAACGACTAAGCTTTCTTCACACTCCAGACAGAAACTACACCTCGGGCTCACCAGCACAGTGTGTGGGATCTACACACATACCAAACATTCAACTTCATTGAATTATACAAACGGCAAGTACATTACACAGAGGGTGATAGGCATGGCCAGCAGAGGTGTTTTGATTTAAGGTGCGTCTGGACAGACTCATGCCTAGATGGGGAGCAGAGGGATATAGGTGATTAGGAATTGGGCAATAGGTTTAGACAGTGTATTTGGATCGGCTCAGGCTTGGAGGGCCGAAATTTTCTTTGTTCCTTGCTCATTCACATTAATACCTGGCATTGAACTTCAATCAAAATACAGTCACATATATTCTTAACTATCAGGAAGCCAATCAACTTCATAGGGAACACCAGAACCACAAGGGCAAGCACAGATTTGGCGCCAAGATTCGAGGGCCGCAGTTGGAATAATTGCAGGCCTCAACCTCACCTGAGGCAGCAATCTCCCCCCCCCCCCCCCACCCCACCGGCTGCCCCTAGGAGGAGCTCCAAGAGCTCGCCCCGACCTCTGAACTGATAACCTTCGAAATCCACTGACCCGACAGACTCCACAGGTTGTAAACGGAGCCCGCAAAACCATCAGAAAGTAAGGAAAACCAAGTACTTGCCTGACCGATCCAATACCTGTCTTACTGCATCAGCAAATCAACCCAGGCGGAAGGCCTATACAGTCCAAAGCCTTCATCTGAGTACGGGGTACAGCAAGCAGGAAACTCCAGCTGACCTTCAAAATCGTGTTTTCCTCAGTGGTGAGATTAAACTCAATGGAGCCTAAAGTTTCTGTCCAAGCTGACAGGGAAGGGACGGCAGGTGGTAACAGTGCATGGGACCCCAAGGGTAAGAAGCCTGGTGAAAGTGTCATGGCTAAACCTACTGCTTAACTGATAGACTTTGATCAGTGTTTAACTTGAAAATGCATTTAGAACACAGACCATAGAACAATACAGCACAGAACAGGCACTTCGACCCTCGATGATGCGCCGACCTGCGAACTATTCTCAGCTTGTCCCCCCTACACTATCCCATCATCACCCATGTGCTTATCGAAGGATTGTTTGAACCTCCCTAATGTGGCTGAGTTAACTACGTTAGCAAGTAGGGCATTCCATGACCTTACCACTCTCTGCATAAAGAACCTACCTCTGACATCTGCCTTAAATCTATCACCCCTCAATTTGTAGTTATGCCCCCTCCTACAAGCTGACGTCATCATCCTCGGAAAAAGACTTCCACTGCCTACCCTATCTAATCCCCGGACCATCTTGTATGTCTCTATCAAATCCCCTCTTAGCCGTCTTCTTTCCAATGAGAACAGACCCAAGTCTCTCAGCCTTTCTTCGTAAGACCTTCCCTCCAGACCAGGCAACATCCTGGTAAATCTCCTCCGCACCTTTTCCAATGCTCCTACTTCCTTCCTGAAATATGGCGACCAGAACTGTACACAATATTCCAAGTGTGGCCGCACGAATGTTTTGTATAGTTGCATGATATTACGGCTCCAGAACCCAATCCCTCTACGAATGAAACCTAACACACCACGGTACGGTGGCATAGTGGTTAGCAGTGCACCAGAGAACCGGGTTCAATTCCCGCCTCAGGCAACTTTGTGTGGAGTTTGCACATTCTCCCCATGTCTGCGTGGATATCCTCCGGGTGCTCCGGTTTCCTCCCACAGTCCAAAAATGTGCAGGTTAGGTGAATTGGCCCTGCTAAATTGCCCATAGTGTTAGGTGTAGGGGAACGGGTCTGAGTGAGTGGCGGCTCATCTAGCAAGCAACAATTTGATTTCACAGTCAACATGGTTTCGTCAAGGGCAGGTCGTGTCTCACAAACCTCATTGAGTTTTTTGAGAAGGTGACCAAGCATATAGATGGCAGTTGACGTGGTATACATGGACTTCAGTAAAGCCTTTGATAAGGTGCCACGTGGTAGGCTGTTAGAGAAAATGCAGTGGCATGGGATTGAGAGTGATTTAGCAGTTTGGATTATAAACTGGCTTTCTGGAAGAAGGCAGCGAGTGGTGGTTGATGGAAATTATTCAGCCTGGAGTCCGGTTACTAGTGGTGTGCCACAAGGATCTGCTTTGGGACCACTGCTGTTTGTCATTTTTATAAATGACTTAGACGCAAGCATAGGTGGATGGATTAGTAAATTTGCAGATGACACTAAAGTCGGTGGAGTAGTGGACAGTGTGGAAAAATGTTACAGGTTGCAGTGGGACTTGGATAAACTGCATAATTGAGCTCAGAGGTGGCAAATGGAGTTCAATCCAGCTAAATGTGAGGTGATGCACTTTGGGAAGAATAACAGGAAAGCAGGGTGCTGGGTCAATGGAAAGATTCTTGGTAGTGTGGATGTGCAGAGGGATCTTGGAGTCCATGTACACAGATTCCTGAAAGTTGCCACCCAGGTGGATAGTGCTGTTAGGTTTCATTTGTACAGGGATTGAGTTCCAGAGCCGCAATATCATGCTGCAATTATACAAAACGCTAGTGCGGCCACACTTGGAATATTGTGTACAGTTCTGGTCGCCATATTTCGAGAAGGATGTCAAAGCTTTGGAAAAGGTGCAGAGGAGATTTACCAGGATGTTGCCTGATCTGGAGGGAGGGTCTTATGAGGAAAAGCTGGGTGACTTGAACCTGTTCTCATTGGCAAGAAGGCGGCTAAGAGGGAATTTGATAGAGACATACAAGATGATCAGAGGATTAGATAGGGCAGACAGTGGAAGCCTTTTTCCTAGGAAGATGACATCAGCGTGTACGAGGGGACATAACTACAAATTGACGGGTGATAGATTTAAGACAGATGTCAGAGGCAATTTCTTTACGCAGAGAGTGGTAAAGGTGTGGAATGCCCTACCTGCTAATGTAGTCGACTCAGCCACATTAGGGAGGTTTAAACAATCCTTAGATAAACATGTGGATGATTTTGAGATAATGTAGGGGGATGAGCTGAGAATAGTTCACACGTTGGCGCAACATCCTGGGCCGAAGGGCCTGTTCTGCGCTGTATTGTTCTATGTTCGATGACACGCAATATCTGTTCCTTAAACCAGCTTCACATTTCCATTGTCTGCATCCCCTGAATTTCACTACCCCATTCTATGCATCCCAATTCTTGCCCAGCAGCACAATTGTCCTTGCCCATCGATAACTCTCGACCTGTGGCATGTACCTATCCCTTTCCATCGCTAAACTAAATGTAACTGAATTATGGTCACTCTCTCCAAAGTGCTCACCTACAACGAAATCAAACACCTGGCCTGCTTCCTTACCAAGCACCAGATCCAGTGTGGCCTCCCCTCTTGTTGGTCCTTCGACATACTGTGTCAGGAAACCCTCCTGTACACATTGGATAAAAACTGATCCATCCAACCTATTACAGTTAAAGCATTTCCAGTCAATGTTAGGGAAGTTAAAGTCCCCCATAATAACCACCCTGTTCCTTTCACTCCTACCCAGAATAATTTTGCTAATCCTCTCTTCCACCTCCGGAGGCCTATAAAACACTCCAAGCAGTGTGATCTCTCCTCTCCTGTTTCTAACCTCAGCCCACACTACCTCAGTAGATGAGTCCTCGTCAAAAGTACTCTCAGCCACCGTTATACTATCCTTGACTAACAAGGCCATGCCTCCCCCTCAATTATCATCTCACCTGTTCTTAATGAAAGATCTGAACCCTGCAATATCCATTCCTCACCCTGCTCTATCCATGTTCTAGATTAGATTAGATTAGATTACTAACAGTGTGGAAACAGGCCCTTCGGCCCAACAAGTCCTCACCGTCCCGCCGAAGCGCAACCCACCCATACCCCTACATTTACCCCTTACCTAACACTACGGGCAATTTTAGCATTGCCAATTCACCTGACCTGCACATCTTTGGACTGTGGGAGGAAACCGGAGCACCCGGACGAAACCCACGCAGACACGGGGAGAACATGCAAACTCCACACAGTCAGTCGCCTGAGGCGGGAATTGAACCCGGGTCTCTGGTGCTGTGAGGCAGCAGTGCTAACCACTGAGCCACCGTGCCGCCCATGTCTTCGAAATGGCCACAACATCGAAGTCCCAGGTACCTATCCATGCTGCAAGCTCACCTACCTTATTTTGGATACTTCTGGCGTTGAATTAGACACACTACAAACCAGTTTGCTGCTTGCCAGCACATTCCTGTGACCCTGAAATCCTGCCCGTCCTCCCTACTCTCATCCTCCTGTGCATTGCAACTATACCTCAGGTTCCCATCCCCCTGCCGCGCTAGTTTAAATCCACCCGAATAGCACCAGCAAATTTCCTATCCAGGATATTTGTACCCCTCTGGTTTAAGTGAAGACCATCCTGTTTGTACCAGTCCCACTTTCCCCAGAAGGAGTCCCAGTTATCCAAGTACCTGAAACCCTCCTTCCGGCACCATCCTTGCAGCCACGTGTTCAGCTGATATCTCTCCCTATTCCTTGTATCGCTATCACATGGCACGGGTAACAAAACAGAGGTAACAGCTCTCTTTGTTCTAGCTCTCAGCTTCCACCCTAGCTCCCTGAAATCCTGCCTTACACCCCTATCCCTCTTTCTACCTATGTTATTGGTATCTCCATGGACCACAACTTGAGGCTGGACACCCTCTCCCTTCAGGACCCTAAAGATACGATCCTGGCACCTGGGAGGCAACACACCAACCATGAGTCCCATTCGTTCCCAACAAACCTTTTATTAGAGCCTCTAACTATTGAGTCCCCAGTGACTAACACTCTCCTCCTTTCCCTCCTTCCCTTCTGTGCAACAGGCTTTGTGCCCCACTTCTTGGCCCTGGTAAGTCGTCGCCTTCAACAGTATCCAAAACGGTATACATGTTTTTCAGGGGAACGTCCACAGGGGATCCCTCCACTGACTGTTTTCTCCCCCTTCGAACAGTCACCCAGCCTTCTTCGCGCCTAGGACTAACTACTTCCCTGTAACTCCTATCTATCACAGCCTCTGCCTCCCGAATGGTCCGAAGTTCATCCAGCTCCCGCTCCAGTTCCCTAACACGGTCTTGGAGGAGCGACAGTTGGGTGCACTTCCTGCAGATGTACTTGGATGGGACACTAATGGTGTCCCTCACCTCAAACATCATGCAGGAGGAACATTGCTCTCCCTGCACTGCCATCCCTGCTAGCCCCCTTATCACAAAGTAAAAAAGAAGAGACGCTTACCTGATATGCCTCTGGTCTTTAAGGTTAGAGGAGGTGGTTTGGTGGGAAGCCCTACAATGGTAGGGTCTCAGGTTGAGAAAACAATGACTTATATAGCTGGACGGAAATAAAAATAAGAAGTCCCTCCTTTCCTAGAAACCTATGCTCCCTGACTTCAAATCTAAAAGCTCAAATCAGTGACTCACCGCTCCCGGAAGGCCCCTGGTCCTAGCTCCCGCCTTTCGAGTTGCTGCAGCCGCTGTAAAACAGAAAAATGTAATTTCTGTCCTCTGTATAACTGGACATGCTAATTTCTCTCTTTAGTGTTTTTACTGGATTTCTTGTGATAGTTATGGTAGGTATTCGAAATAAACGCTCAGATTCTTTTGCCCAGAAACACCTGCCTACTGCCTTCTTCAATTCACATTCCGTAAATCCAGGGTCTAGAACCAGGGGTCTCGGGGCAAATCGAGCCACCCACAAAAAGAAATATCAGATGACTGATTGTAAATCGGAACACTACAAACCCGTGCCCGCTCCCACCTAGAAGAACGACAGTAGCACATACATGGGAATACTACCCCAGCATGTTCCCCTCCCGCCACACACCATCCTGACCTGGAAAGTTATTGTCATTCTAATGGCATTGGGGGTCTACCTAGCACACGGACTGCAGCATTAGAAAGGTTTCCTCATATTGACCAATCCAATGGATTTTAAGACTGCGAGTCTCGCACTGTTGAGCGGGAGATTTACCCTGTCTCTGAACTTGTGCTGTAACTGCATTGGGAGTGGACACTGAAGCAGGAGCTTTACCTTGAGTTTAAAAAAGTAGAGGGGTTCATTTTCTAGCAGGTACAAACCAAGACAACATTCCTCTATATGGAATGAACAATATGTTGTGTTGATCAAAGCTCTTTGGAATTAATTACAAGCAGAAGAATCCTGACTGAACGCAACACAGGGAGCCAAAGCATGGTTGCTATTTGACTGCAGGAATCATCAGAACTGGGACATTATGAGGGTTAGATGTCAATATGTACAATGTTCACCCCCGTCCCCACTTCTACTGGCAGAGCACTCTTTCTTGATATCATTAGAAGGAGCATAACCGGATATTGATCACATCGCTGCTCTCCATCTCACTGTCCTGAGGTGTGCTGCTCTCGAACAGTTCAATGTTGTTGTGGAACCGACCTCCCCTTGTAAGCCTTCATCAGTGTCCTCAGTCACTCTGGCTGTGTCAGAACAGTGAGAGAACAGACTCACAAACAGATCTCTGACTGACGGGTTTACATACAAAACATCACAAACTGGGAAGAGAATTACAGACTGCACACTAATCGAGGGGGTTTATATGTAAAACAACAGACTGAGGAGTGAGTTGCACATTGAACGCTGATCGAGGGGTTTACAAGTAAAATAACAGAGACCAGAGAGCGAGTTACACACTGCACTGCAATCGAAAACAAAACATTCCAGCAATTGAGTTGCAAACAGCACTCTATTCGAAGGATTTGTACATAATGACAAAATAGACGAGCGAGAATAGTATAGAACGTAGAACATAGAACATAGAAGAATACAGCGCAGTACAGGCCCTTTGGCCCTCGATGTTGCGCCGATCCAAGCCCACCTAACCTACACTAGCCCACTATCCTCCATATGCCTATCCAATGCCCGCTTAAATGCCCATAAAGAGGGAGAGTCCACCACTGCTACTGGCAGGGCAATCCATGAACTCACGACTCGCTGAGTAAAGAACCTACCCCTAACATCTGTCCTATACCTACCACCCCTTAATTTAAAGCTATGCCCCCTCGTAATTGCTGACTCCATACCTGGAAAAAGATTCTCACTGTCGACCTTATCTAAACCCCTAATCATCTTGAACACCTCTATCAAGTCACTCCTAAACCTTCTTTTCTCCAATGAAAACAGCCCCAAGTGCCTCAGCCTTTCCTCATACGATCTTCCTACCATATCAGGCAACATCCTGGTAAACCTCCTCTGCACTCGCTCCAGTGCCTCCACATCCTTCCTATAGTATGGCGACCAAAACTGCACACAATACTCCAGATGCGGCCACACCAGAGTCTTATACAACTGCAACATGACCTCAGGACTCCGGAACTCAATTCCTCTACCAATAAAAGCCAGAAATATACTGTGCACTGATGGATGCAGTTATATATAAAAGCTAAAGAAAGGTAGATACTGAAAAACAGGAACAAAAATAAGAATTGCTGGAAAAGCTCAACAGGCCTGGCATCACCTGTGCAAAGAGGACAGACTTAACGTTTTGGGTCCAGTTCTGTCGGGGGGGCACTGGATCCGAAATGTCGACTCTGCTTCATCTTCAGAGATGCTGCCAGACCTGCTAAGGGTTTCCAGCAACTTCTGTTTTTCAAACATATACTGAAGTGTGCGATACAGACTGTAAGTTGATCGGGGGATTAAATAGTTAGTTGAAACTTTATTGCTGGAACAGCACAGCAGGTCAGGCAGCATCCAGGGAACAGGAGATTCGACGTTTCGGGCACAGGCCCTTCTTCAGGAATAGTTAGAAAAAGTTCTGCTTATTTAACTCCGATTGAGGAATTTATCCTTAAAGCAACAGAGAAGGGGGAGCAATACTTTAATTGACGGATTGATGTGGCAAGAGCTAGACTTGGCTATGATCAAGGAATTTACATCTAAAACCACTTCTGCTAGGAAGTATGCTACAGTCTGCAGTGTTCTGACCAAGAGATTTCTGTGTAAAACAATGTATACTGGCTGGCGAGTTACAGACTGCACTCTCATCCTGTCAAAGCGTCACCGAGATATACAGCATTGAATCAGACCCTTCAGTCGAGGTCAGCTGTGCCAACCAGGATTTGGCCCACATCCCACTAAACTCTTCTTACTCAGACACCCATCCAGAATGCCATTTCAGTGCTGTAATTGTACCAGCCTCTACCACTTCCTCGGGCAGCTCATTCCATACATACAACACCCTCTGTGTGAAAAAGCTGTCCCTTAAATCCCCTTTAAATCTTTCCTCTCTCACCTAAACCTATGCCCTCTGACATTGGAAAACCCCACCGTTGGGAAAAGACCTTGCCTATTTAGCCTATCTATGCCCCTCGTGATTTTACAAACCTTGGAAGATCACCCCTTAGCCTCCGACGCTCCAGGGAAAATATCCCAGTGTGGCCAGCCTCTCCCTAAAGCTCAAACACTCGAACCCTAGCAACATCCTTTCAAATCTTTCTTGGACACTTCCAAGTTTAATAATGTCCCTCCTCTAGCAGGGAGACCAGAACTGCATGCAGCATTCCCACAGTGGCCGAACCAAGGTTCAGTCAAGGTACAGTCGCAACGTAATCTCTCAACCTGGCACGGTGGCACAGTGGTTAGCACTGCTGCCTCACAGCGCCAGAGACCTGGGTTCAATTCCTGCCTCAGGCAACTCTCTGTGTGGAGTTTGCACATTCTCCCCGTGTCTGCGTGGGTTTCCTCCGGCTGCTCTGGTTTCCTCCCACTGTCCAAAAATGTGCAGGTCAGGTGAATTGACCATGCTAAATTGCCCGTAGTGTTAGGTGAAGGGGTAAATGTAGGGGAATGGGTCTGGGTGGTTTGCTCTTCGGAGGGTTGGTGTGGTCTCATTGGGATGAAGGGCCTGTTTCCACACTGTAAGTAATCTAATCTAAAAAATACCCTGACATTCCATGCACTGATCAATAAAAGCAAGCATCAAGAGAAGGTGTTTACAACATATACTGAGTGAGTCAGAGACAGTACTGTGATTGACTGTTTTACGTATAAAACAGGATAGACAGGGAGTGGGCAGTAGCCCAAACTCTGATCAAAGGGATTAGATACAGAAAAACATGTACTCTGATCGAGGGGATTACACATAAAACAGCAAATTACTGTGGCGTGTGTGACAGACTGTAACGCTGAGTGGTTTATACATAAAGCAGCACACACTGGGCAGTGAGTTCCAGCCTCTGGATTAGTGGTGCTGGAAGAGCACAGCAGTTCAGGCAGCATCCAAGGAGCTTCGAAATTGAAGTTTTGGGCAAAAGCCCTTCATCAGGAATAAAGGCAGTGAGTCTGGAGCGTGGAGAGATAAGCTCGAGAAGGGTGGGGGTGGGGAGAAAGTAGCATAGAGTACAATAGGTGAGTGGGGGAGGGGATGAAGGTGATAGGTCAGGGAGGAGAGGGTGGAGTGGATAGGTGGAAAAGGAGATAGGCAGGTAGGACAAGTCCGGACAAGTCTTGGGGACAGTGCTGAGCTGCAAGTTTAGAACTCGGGTGAGGTGGGGGAAGGGGAAATGAGGAAACTGTTGAAGTCCACATTGATGCCCTGGGGTTGAAGTGTTCCGAAGCGGAAGATGAGGCGTTCTTCCTCCAGGCGTCTGGTGGTGAGGAAGCGGCGGTGAAGGAGGCCCAGGCCCAGGCAGAGTGAGGGAGGCAGTGAGGAAGACTGATGTGCAAGACGGGGCAGTTGTGCGAGAGTGTTTTCTGACGGGACGTATGTGACCAGTGGCGTTTCCTTGAGGCTCAGTACTATGACCTCTGTTTGTAATATATATGGATGAAATGCAGGGAGTCTGATTAGTAAGTTTGCAAGGTTTGTGGATAGAGAGAGAGGTTACCGAAGGACACAGCAGGATATGGATCAATTGGAAAATTGGGCAGAGATATTACATTTGGGTCTGTTCTTGTGATTAACAGCTGTACGTACAAAATAACATTTACTAGGGAGTCTGTTACTGACTGGACTGTAACCAAGGTGATTTCTATAAAATAACACATGCTCAGGAATGAGTTCCAAATTGAAATCTGATGGAGAGCTTCACATTTGACATTCAACCAGTACAGCATTTGTCTTCTAGATTTGAGCCATCAATCCCTCATAAACAAATAATGTTATGATCACTCTTTCCAAGTGGCTGTCAGACAGAAAGTGTAATTGATGGTGTTCCCATGCTGTTGGAGCCTTTGCCTATTCGGTGCAGTGTTCCCCTGCCCCGCGACCCCGGCCTCTCCCTCCGGGCTCACCGTTCTGATGGAGATGATCAGGCTCTCTCGACTCCACCGTAGATCTTGTCCTGCACAGGATACTCAAAATTCACAAAGCAACCTGAAAACAGAGCGCAGAGTTAGTTTCTGTTCAATCCCAAACGGGGAGGGGGGGGGCAGAGAAGGAGTCCTACACTGAGTTCAAACACACAAGTGTGTCTGTTTGCATGGCTGGCTACGGCCACACGACTGTCCCTGTGTGAGGAGTGTGCCTGTGTTTGCATGCACAAATACATGCACACAGCTGACACGTGACTGACCTCATGCATACCATACAATACAGAAGAGGCTATTCGACCCATCGAGTTTGCACCAGCAAAAATACACACTCGTCCCACATTACCTCACTGGGTTAACTGTCTCCAATGTTGTGACACTACATGTGGTAAATCCAAATACTTTTTAAAGGTTGATGTATCCCGTGTCAGCCACCCATTCAAGCATTGCATTCTGGATCCGTATCTGCCTCTGGGTGAAGAAGATTTTCCTCAAATACTATCAAAACCTCCTTCCCAGCATTTCAAATTCTGTCCCCTTGTTCTGGACCAGTCGACGAAGGGCTTTCTATCCATCGTGGCTATGTCTCCCACAATCTTCTACGCCTCAGTTTGGTCCCCCTCGACGTTCTCTGTTCCAGAGAGAACGATGCAATCTTATTCTGCATCTCTTCATAGCTGAAGCTCTCCAGCCCAGACTGCATCCTGAGTGTATCTCTGCTGCACCCTCCCCAGCACATTCACATCCTTCCTATAGTGCAGTTATCCGAACTGCACATGGTAGTCCAGCTATGGTTGAACTGAAATCCTGAACAGCTCCAAGACAAACTCCCTGCTCTTATAATCTTTACTATGATGAATAAAGGCACTGCAACTCCCCTTTCAATCTGTTCAGGGATCTGGGGGCGGGCAACACAAGGGCCCTCCGACCCTCTGAACTTCCTTGGGTGTTGTCATTCAGCCAGTGTTTGTCCCTCCCCCGTCCAAGAGGCTGTTGAGAGGTCAGTGCAAACCTGCGCACACCCACCAGACCCCGACTGTCCGAGGGAGCTAGGGGATGCAGCGTTTGGCGCTGCTGGATCTGTTTGAAGTCTCTCACCACTGAGCAGCGTGGAGTGCCATACATTCTATTCCCTCCCCCTTGTGGATGCATTTCTGCTGTCTCCCACCTCCTGCATCCCGCCACCCCACCCAAGCGCGAAGGGAGTCAAGTCATAGAGTTATGCGGCATGAAAGAAGACCCTTTGGTCAAACCTGTCCATACCGACCATGTTCCCAAACTAAACTAATCCCACCTGCCTGCACTTGGCCCATCTACCACCACCTCCCCTACTCCCCCAACCTTTCCTGTCCATTGACTCAACCAAAATGTCTTTTAAAAATTGTTATTGTACTGGCGTCCAACACTTCCTCTGAAAGTCCACTCAACACACGAACCATTTTGTGTAAAAAAATCGTTGCCCATCATGTCCTTTCCAAATCTTTCTCCGGTCACCTTAGAAACGTGCCCCCTAGTCGGGACATCCCCCACTACAGGGAGAAAAGAGATCTGCCATTCACCTTATCTACACCCCTCATGATTTTATCAACCCCAATTAGGTCACTTCTCAACCTCCTACTCTCCAGTGAAAAGATGTCCCAGCCTCTCCGGCCTCTCCTTAGAATTCGAACCTTCCATTCCCAGCAACATCTTGGTAAATCATTTCCAAACCCTCTCCAGTTTGATAATATCCTTCTTAAGACAGTGTGAGGACTGGATACAGAAGAGGCCTCATCAATATCCGATACTCAAAGGTCTCATTAATGCTAAACACCTTAACCAAATTGGAAAGGCAGGAGGCTGGAAGGACACAGCAAGGCCAGGCAGCATCAGGAGGTGGAGAAGTCGATGTTACGGGTGAAACCCTTCTTCAGGTTAGACATGGAACGTGACTTCTCCACCTCCTGGTGCTGCCTGGCTTGCTGTGTCCTTCCAGCCTGTATTTTGGAGTCCAGCATCTGCAGCCTTTTTGCTTCTCCGCGCTTAACCACCCTGTCTACACTTGACATAAATTTCAAAGACTTATATCCCTGAACCCTGAGGGCTCTATTCCGAAGCACGACCCATGACCCTACTTTTACTTGCATATACCCCGCCCTTGTTACCAAAATGCAATACTCATCCAAATTGAAACTCCATCTGCTCCTCTTCAGCCCACTGCCCCAACTGATCAAAATATCTTTGTTATCCTAGATAACCGTCTTCACTGTCCACTATACCTCTGCAAACTTACTAATTATGCCTGCGATATTCTCACATAAATCATTTCTATAATTTACAAATCAAATTTACAAATAAAAGCAGACTCAGCATTGATCCCTGCAGAACACCACTGGCAACAGGACTCCGGTCCAAAAAACAACCCTCCACCATCGTAGTCTCCTAACGACAAGACAATTTTGTATCCAATTGGCAAGCTCTCCCCGAATCCCATGTGATAGAACATGGAACATTACAGCGCAGTACACGACCTTGGGTCCTCAATGCTGTGCCGATCTGCAGAACCGATCTGAAGCATATCTATCCTAGACAATTCCATTTTCATCCATATGTTTAACCGATGACCATTTAAATTGCCCCTACTACTCTGAGTAAAGAAATGAGCTCTAACAGATGACCTATATCTATCACCCCTCATTTTACAGCCTTGTCTACTCATATTAGCCATCTCCATCTGAGGAAAAAGGCTCTCACTGTCCACCCTATCTACTCCTCTGATTATCTTATATGACTCAATTAAGTCACATCTCAACTGTCCTCTGTCTAACAAAAACAGCCTCAAGTCCCTCAGCCTTTCCTCATAAGATCTTCTCTCCATACCTAACAAGGACACACAGTAACTGTTCCTTGACTAAACTCCACATTTCAATTGTGCCCATCCAATGCAATTTCCTTCCCTATCCAATGCATCCTGCCTAATTGCATCATAATTGCCTTTCCCCTAGCAATAACTCTTGCCCTGCGGTACATAGAACATAGAACATAGAAGAATACAGCGCAGTACAGGCCCTTTGGCCCTCGATGTTGCGCCGATCCAAGCCCACCTAACCTATACTAACCCACTATCCTCCATATACCTATCCAATGCTCGCTTAAATGCCCATAAAGAGGGAGAGTCCACCACTGCTACTGGCAGGGCATTCCATGAACTTACGACTCGCTGAGTGAAGAACCTACCCCTAACTTCAGTCCTATATCTACCCCCCCTTAATTTAAAGCTATGCCCCCTTGTAATACCCGACTCCATACGCAGGAAAAGGTTCACACTGTCAACCCTATCTAACCCCATAATCATCTTGTACACCTCAATCAAGTCACCCCTAAACCTTCTTTTCTCTAATGAAAACAGCCCCAAGTGTCTCAGTCTTTCCTCATACGATCTTCCTTCCATACCAGGCAACATCCTGGTAAACCTCCTCTGCACTCGTTCCAGTGCCTCCACATCCTTCCTATAGTATGGCGACCAAAACTGCACACAATATTCCAGATGCGGCCGCACCAGAGTCTTATACAACTGCATCATGACCTCAGGACTCCGGAACTCAATTCCTCTACCAATAAAAGCCAGTACGCCATATGCCTTCCTCACCGCACTATTTACCTGGGTGGCAACTTTCAGAGATCTGTGTACATGGACACCAAGATCCCTCTGCTCATCCACACTACCAAGTATCCGACCATTAGCCCAGTACCCCATCTTTTTGTTATTCTTCCCAAAGTGAATCACCTCACACTTAGCTACATTGAATTCCATATACCACCTTTCTGCCCAGCTCTGCAGCTTCTCTATATCCTGCTGTAACCTGCCACATCCTTCCTCACTGTCAACAACTCCTCCGACTTTCGTATCATCCGCAAACTTGCTCACCCAACCTTCTAACCCCTCTTCCAGGTCATTTATAAAAATGACAAACAGCAATGGTCCCAAAACAGATCCTTGCGGAACACCACTAGTGACGGCACTCCATGAAGAAACTGTGCCATCAACTACTACCCTCTGTCTTCTTCCATCCAGCCAATTCCTAATCCAAACCTCCAACTCACCCTCAATGCCATATCTCCGTATTTTCTGCAGTAGCCTACCATGGGGAACCTTATCAAACGCCTTACTAAAATCCATATACACCACATCTACAGCTTTCCCCTCATCAACCTCCTTCGTCGCCTTTTCAAAGAATTCAATAAGGTTTGTGAGGCACGACCTGCCCTTCACAAAACCATGCTGACTATCCTTGATCACATTATTCCTATCCAGATGTGCATAAATCCTATCCCTTACAATTCTCTCTAAGACTTTGCCCACAACAGAAGTGAGACTCACCGGCCTATAGTTACTAGGGTTATCCCTACTCCCCTTTTTGAACAAGGGAACCACATTTGCTATCCTCCAGTCTTCTGGCACTACTCCTGTAGACAAAGAGGACATAAAAATCAAGGCCAATGGTTCTGCAATCTCCTCCCTTGCTTCCCAGAGAATCCTAGGATAAATGCCATCAGGCCCAGGGGACTTATCTATTTTCACCTTTTCCAGGATTTCCAACACCTCTTCTCTACATACCTCAGAAGTGATACATTCCTATCCCTTTCCATCGCTCAGGTAAACATAGCCAAATTGTGGTCACTATCACCAAAGTGCTCGCCTACCTCCAAATCTAACATCTGGTTAGGTTCATTACCCAGTACCGAATCCAATGTGGCTCCGCCCCTTGTTAGCCTGTCTACACACTGTGTCAGGAAACCCTCCTGCACACACTGGACAAAAGTTGACCCATCTGAAGTTCTCAAACTATAGTATTTCCAGTCAATATTTGGAAAGTTGAAAACCCCCGTTACAACCAGCATGTTATTCTCGCGCCTATCCAGAGTTATCTTTGCTATCCTTTCCTCTACATCTCTGGAACTATTCGGAGGCTATAGAGACCTACCAAACAGGGTGACCTCTCCTTTCCTGTTTCTAACCTGAGCCCATACTACCTCAGTAAACGAGTTCTCTTTCTGCCACCGCAATACTGTCCTTGACTATCGCCAAACCCCCTCCTCTCTTACCATTCTTCTGTTCTTCCTGAAACCTCTGTAGCCCGAAACCTGCAATGACCATTCCTGTCCCTGCTCCATCCATGCCTCCGAAATGGCGACAACATCTAAGTCCCAGGTATCAACCCACACTGCATGTTCACCCACCTTATTCCAGATGCTCCTGAAGTACACACATTTCCAACCCACCTTCCTGCTTGCCGGTCAACTCTTGCGACCTTGAAGCCTCAGTGCTGACCAACTTTCTGAACACTGGAACAACAATTTCGGCTCTCTTCCCCTGCTAAATGAGTTTAAACACTCCTGAAGAGCATTAGCAAACATTCCACCCCCCCTCCAAAATATTGAAAGGCCTGTGGTTCAGGCGTAGGCCATCCTGTTTGTAGATGTCCCATGTACACCAGAATGAGCCCCAATTATACAGGTATCCAAAACCCTCCCTCCTGCACCATTCCTGTAGCCACGTGTTCAACCCCTCTCAACAAACCAGAGATAACAACTGTTTATTCTAGCACTAAACTTGCACCCAAGCTCCCTGAATTTCTGCCTTAAATCCCCATTCCTTTTCCTACCTGTTTTGTTAGTACCTATGCGCACCACAACTTGGGGCTGCTCTCCTTCTTCCTCAAGAATCCCGAAAACACCATCTGAGACATCATGAAGCCTGGCACCTAGGAGGCAACACACCAATTGAGAGTCTGTCATGTTGCCTCAGTACGTCCTGTCTCCCTAACTATCGAGTCCCCAATGACTAATGCTCTGCTCATCTCCCCCTTCCCTTCTGAGCAACAGGGACAGACTCCGTGCCAGAGACCTGCACCCCATTGCTAAGATAACCCCCACCCTCCACCAACCGTACCCAAAATGGAATAGTTGTTCTTGATGGAAACGGCCACAGGGGTTCTGGGCACTGCCTGCCAGTTCCCCGGCGCTGGGGGAGGGGAGGTGGAGAGACCAGGGAGCAGGAGTGAGAGAGAAGGGTGAAGATGGGGGTCAAACGACAAAAGGTAAAGGTGTGCGCCGGCCGATGAGAAAGGTGGGGAGGATGAGAAGGGGGGGAGAGGAGGACGGGAGGGGAAGAGGAGGACGGGGGGGAAGAGGAGGACGGGGGGAGAGGAGGACGAGAAGACAGGGGTGGAGGACGAGAAGGCGGGGGGCGTGGAGGACGGGGGGGGTGGAGGACGAGAAGGCGGGGTAGAGGACGGGAAGGCGGGGTAGAGGACGGGAAGGCGGGGTAGAGGACGAGGGAGGGGGGTGGAGGACGAGAAGGGGGGTGGAGGACGAGAAGGGGGGTGGAGGACGAGAAGGGGGGTGGAGGACGAGAAGGGGGGATGGAGGACGAGGGGGGTGGAGGACGAGAAGGGGGTGGAGGACGAGAAGGGGGTGTGGAGGATGAGAAGGGGGTGGAGGATGAGAAGGGGGGGATGGAGGACGAGGGGGGTGGAGGACGAGAAGGGGGTGTGGAGGACGAGAAGGCGGTGTGGAGGATGAGAAGGGGGGTGGAGGACGAGAAGGGGGGTGGAGGACGAGAATGGGGGGTGCAGGATGAGAAGGGGGGTGGAGGACGAGAAGGGGGGTGGAGGACGAGAAGGGGGGTGGAGGACGAGAAGGGGGGGTGGAGGACGAGAAGGGGGGTGGAGGACGAGAAGGGGGGTGGAGGACGAGAAGGGGGAGGAGGACGAGAAGGGGGGTGGAGGACGAGAATGCGGGGGTGGAGGACGAGAAAGCGGGGGTGGAGGATGAGAAACCGGTGTGGAGGACGAGAAGGGGGTGGAGGACGAGAAGGGGGGTGGAGGACGAGAAGGGGGGTGGAGGACGGGAATGGGGGGTGCAGGATGAGAAGGGGGGTGGAGGACGAGAAGGGGGGTGGAGGACGAGAAGGGGGGTGGAGGACGAGAAGGGGGTGGAGGACGGGAATGGGGGGGTGGAGGACGAGAAGGGGGGTGGAGGACGAGAAGGGGGGTGGAGGACGAGAAGGCGGTGTGGAGGATGGGAAGGGGGGTGGAGGACGTGAAGGGGGGTGGAGGACGAGAAGGGGGGTGGAGGACGAGAAGGGGGGTGGAGGACGAGAAGGGGGGTGGAGGACGAGAAGGGGGGTGGAGGATGAGAAAAGGGGGTGGAGGATGAGAAGGGGGGTGGAGGACAAGAAGGCGGGTGTGGAGGATGAGAAGGGGGGTGGAGGACGAGAAAGCGGGGGTGGAGGACGAGAAGGGGGGTGGAGGACGAGAAGTGGGGAGGACGACGAGAAGGCGAGGGTGGTGGACGAGAAAGCGGGGGTGGAGGACGAGAATGGGGGGTGGAGGACGAGAAGGGGGGTGGAGGACGAGAAAGCGGGGGTGGAGGACGAGAAAGCGGGGGTGGAGGATGAGAAAGCAGTGTGGAGGACGAGAAGGGGGTGGAGGACGAGAATGGGGGCTGGAGGACGAGAATGGGGGGTGGAGGACGAGAAGGGGGGTGGAGGACGAGAAGGGGGGTGGAGGACGAGAAGGGGGTGGAGGACGAGAATGGGGGGGTGGAGGACGAGAAGGGGGGTGGAGGACGAGAAGGGGGGTGGAGGACGAGAATGGGGGGTGGAGGACGAGAAGGGGGGGTGGAGGACGAGAAGGGGGGGTGGAGGACGAGAAAAGCGGGGGTGGAGGACGAGAAAGCGGGGGTGGAGGATGAGAAAGCAGTCTGGAGGACGAGAAGGGGGTGGAGGACGAGAATGGGGGCTGGAGGACGAGAATGGGGGGGTGGAGGACGAGAAGGGGTGTGGAGGACGAGAAGGGGGGTGGAGGACGAGAAGGGGGGTGGAGGACGAGAAGGGGTGGAGGACGAGAATGGGGGGGTGGAGGACGAGAAGGGGGGTGGAGGACGAGAAGGGGGGTGGAGAACGAGAAGGGGGGTGTGAGGACGAGAAGGGGGGTGGAGGACGAGAAGGGGGGGTGGAGGACGAGAAGGGGGTGGAGGACGAGAATGGGGGGGTGGAGGACGAGAAGGGGGGGTGGAGGACGAGAAGGGGGGTGGAGGACGAGAAGGCGGTGTGGAGGATGGGAAGGGGGGGTGGAGGACGTGAAGGGGGGTGGAGGACGAGAAGGGGGGTGGAGGACGAGAAGGGGGGTGGAGGATGAGAAAAGGGGGTGGAGGATGAGAAGGGGGGTGGAGGACAAGAAGGCGGGTGTGGATGATGAGAAGGGGGGTGGAGGACGAGAAAGCGGGGGTGGAGGACGAGAAGGGGGGTGGAGGACGAGAAGGGGGGTGGAGGATGAGAAAAGGGGGTGGAGGATGAGAAGGGGGGTGGAGGACAAGAAGACGGGTGTGGTGGACGAGAAGGGGGGTGGAGGACGAGAAAGCGGGGGTGGAGGATGAGAAAGCAGTGTGCAGGACGAGAAGAGGGTGGAGGACGAGAATGGGGGGGGTGGAGGACGAGAATGGGGGGTGGAGGGACGAGAATGGGGGGTGGAGGACGAGAAGGGGGGTGGAGGACGAGAAGCGGGGTGGAGGACGAGAATGCGGGGGTGGAGGACGAGAAAGCGGGGGTGGAGGACGAGAAGGTGGGTGGAGGACGAGAAGGGGGGTGAAGGACGAGAAGGGGGGTGGAGGACGAGAAGGGGGGTGGAGGACGAGAAGGGGGGGTGGAGGATGAGAAAAGGGGGTGGAGGACAAGAAGGCGGGTGTGGAGGATGAGAAGGGGGGTGGAGGACGAGAAAGCGGGGGTGGAGGACGAGAAGGGGGGTGGAGGACGAGAAGGCGGTGTGGAGGACGAGAAGGGGGGTGGAGGACGAGAATGGGGGGGTGGAGGACGAGAAGGGGGGTGGAGGACGAGAAGGGGGGGTGGAGGACGAGAAGGGGGGTGGAGGACGAGATGGGGGGTGGAGGACGAGAAGGGGGGTGGAGGACGAGAAGGGGGTTGGAGGACGAGAAGGGGGGTGGAGGACGAGAATGGGGGGTGGAGGACGAGAAGGGGGGTGGAGGACGAGAAGGGGGGTGGATGGACGAGAAGGGGGGTGGAGGACGAGAAAGCGGGGTGGAGGACGAGAAAGTGGGGTGCAGGACGAGAAGGACGGTGGAGGACAAGAAGGCGGGTGTGGAGGATGAGAAGGGGGGTGGAGGACGAGAAGGGGGGAGGAGAACGAGAAGGCGAGGGTGGAGGACGAGAAAGCGGGGGTGGAGGACGAGAAAGCGGGGGTGGAGGATGAGAAAGCGGTGTGGAGGACGAGAAGGGGGGTGGAGGACGAGAAGGGGGGTGGAGGACGAGAATGGGGGGTGGAGGACGAGAAGGGGGGTGGAGGACGAGAATGGGGTGTGGAGGATGAGAAGGGGTGTGGAGGACGAGAAGGGGGGTGGAAGACG
The DNA here is from genome assembly GCF_037043375.1 of Chiloscyllium plagiosum. NCBI lineage: Eukaryota > Metazoa > Chordata > Chondrichthyes > Orectolobiformes > Hemiscylliidae > Chiloscyllium > Chiloscyllium plagiosum. The sequence goes on from NW_028270179.1 coordinate 38,982,571, forward strand.
AGAAGGGTGGTGGAGGACGAGAAGGGGGGTGGATGACGAGAAGGCGGGTGGAGGAAGAGAAGGGGGGTGGAGGATGAGAAGGGGGGTGGAGGACGAGTAGGCAGTGTGGAGGATGAGAAAGGGGTTGGAGGACGAGAAGGGGGGTGGAGGACGAGAAGGGGAGTGGAGGACGAGAAGGGGAGTGGAGGACGAGAAGGGGGGTGGAGGACAAGAATGGGGGGTGGAGGACGAGAAGAGGGGTGGAGGACGAGAAGGGGGGGTGGAGGACGAAAAGGGGGGTGGAGGACGAGAAGGCGAGGGTGGAGGCCGAGAAATCGGGGGTGGAGGACGAGAAAGCAGGGGTGGAGGACGAGAAGGGGAGTGGAGGACGAGAATGGGGGGTGGAGGACGAGAATGGGGGGTGGAGGACGAGAATGGGGTGTGGAGGACGAGAAGGGGGGTGGAGGACGAGAAGGGGGGTGGAGGACGAGAAGGGCGGTGGAGGATGAGAAGGGGGGTGGAGGACGAGAAGGGGAGTGCAGGACGAGAAGGGGGGTGGAGGACGAGAATGGGGGGTGGAGGACGAGAAGGGGAGTGGAGGACGAGAAGGGGGGTGGAGGGCGAGAAGGGGGGGAGGACGGGAATGGGGGGTGGAGGACGAGAAGGGGGGTGGAGAACGAGAAGGGGGGTGGAGTACGAGAAGGGGGGGGGTGGAGGAAGAGAAGGGGGTGGAGGACGAGAAGGCGGTGTGGAGGATGAGAAGGGGGGTGGAGGACGAGAAGGGGGGTGGAGGACGAGAATGGGGGGTGGAGGACGAGAAGGGAGTGGAGGACGAGAAGGGGGTTGGAGGACGAGAAGGGGGGTGAAGGACGAGAAAGCGGGGGTGGAGGATGAGAAAGCGGTGTGGAGGACGAGAAGGGGGGTGGAGGACGAGAAGGGGGTGGAGGACGAGAATGGGGGGTGGAGGACGAGAAGGGATGGTGGAGGATTAGAAGGGGGGTGGAGGACGAGAAGGGGGGTGGAGGACGAGAAGGGGGGTGGAGGACGAGAATGGGGGGTGGAGGACGAAAAGGGAGGGTGTAGGACGAGAAGGGAGGGTGGAGGACGAGAAGGGGGGTGGAGGACGAGAAGGGGAGTGGAGGACGAAAAGGGGAGTGGAGGACGAGAAGGGGGGTGGAGGACGAGAATGGGGGGTGGAGGACGAGAAGAGGGGTGGAGGACGAGAAGGGGGGTGGAGGACGAGAAGGGGGGTGGAGGACGGGGGTGTGGAGGACGAGAAGGGGGGTGGAGGACGAGAAGGGGGGGGTGGAGGACGAGAAGGGAGGGTGGAGGACGAGAAGGGGGGTGGAGGACGAGAAGGGGTGTGGAGGACGAGAAGGGGGTGGACGGCGAGAATGCGGTGTGGAGGATGAGAAGGGGGTTGGAGGACGAGAAGGTGGGTGGAGGACGAGAAGGGGAGTGGAGGCCGAGATGTGGAGTGGAGGACGAGAAGGGGGGTGGAGGACGAGAAGGGGGGTGGAGGACGAGAAGGGGGGTGGAGGACGAGAAGGGGGGTGGAGGATGAGAATGGGGTGTGGAGGACGAGAAGGGAGGGTGGAGGACGAGAAGGGGGGTGGAGGACGAGAAGGGGGGTGGAGGACGAGAAGGGGAGTGGAGGATGAGAAGGGGGGTGGAGGACGAGAAGGGGGGGTGGGGGACGAGAAGAGGGGTGGAGGACGAGAAGGGGGGTGGAGGACGAGAAGGGGGGTGGAGGACGAGAAGTGGGGTGGAGGACGAGAAGGCGGTGTGGAGGACGAGAAGGGCGGTGGAGGACGAGGGGGGGATGGAGGACGAGAAGGGGGGTGGAGGACAAGAATGGGGGGTGGAGGACGAGAAGGGAGGGTGGAGGACGAGAAGGGGGGTGGAGGACGAGAAGGGGGGTGGAGGACGAGAAGGGGGTGGACGGCGAGAAGGCGGTGTGGAGGATGAGAAGGGGGTTGGAGAACGAGAAGGGGTGTGGAGGACGGGAATGGGGGGTGGAGGACGAGAATGGGGGGTGGAGGACGAGAATGGGGGTGGAGATCGAGAAGGGGGGTGGAGGACGAGAAGGGGGGTGGAGGACGAGAAGGGGGGTGGAGGACGAGAATGGGGGGTGGAGGACGAAAAGGGAGGGTGTAGGACGAGAAGGGAGGGTGGAGGACGAGAAGGGGGGTGGAGGACGAGAAGGGGAGTGGAGGACGAAAAGGGGAGTGGAGGACGAGAAGGGGGGTGGAGGACGAGAATGGGGGGTGGAGGACGAGAAGAGGGGTGGAGGACGAGAAGGGGGGTGGAGGACGAGAAGGGGGGTGGAGGACGGGGGGGTGGAGGACGAGAAGGGGGGTGGAGGACGAGAAGGGGGGGGTGGAGGACGAGAAGGGAGGGTGGAGGACGAGAAGGGGGGTGGAGGACGAGAAGGGGTGTGGAGGACGAGAAGGGGGGTGGACGGCGAGAATGCGGTGTGGAGGATGAGAAGGGGGTTGGAGGACGAGAAGGTGGGTGGAGGACGAGAAGGGGAGTGGAGGCCGAGATGTGGAGTGGAGGACGAGAAGGGGGGTGGAGGACGAGAAGGGGGGTGGAGGACGAGAAGGGGGGTGGAGGACGAGAAGGGGGGTGGAGGATGAGAATGGGGTGTGGAGGACGAGAAGGGAGGGTGGAGGACGAGAAGGGGGGTGGAGGACGAGAAGGGGGGTGGAGGACGAGAAGGGGAGTGGAGGATGAGAAGGGGGGTGGAGGATGAGAAAGCGGGGGTGGAGGATGAGAAAGCGGTGTGGAGGACGAGAAGGGGGGTGGAGGACGAGAAGGGGGTGGAGGACGAGAATGGGGGGTGGAGGACGAGAAGGGATGGTGGAGGATTAGAAGGGGGGTGGAGGACGAGAAGGGGGGTGGAGGACGAGAAGGGGGGTGGAGGACGAGAATGGGGGGTGGAGGACGAAAAGGGAGGGTGTAGGACGAGAAGGGAGGGTGGAGGACGAGAAGGGGGGTGGAGGACGAGAAGGGGAGTGGAGGACGAAAAGGGGAGTGGAGGACGAGAAGGGGGGTGGAGGACGAGAATGGGGGGTGGAGGACGAGAAGAGGGGTGGAGGACGAGAAGGGGGGTGGAGGACGAGAAGGGGGGTGGAGGACGGGGGGGTGGAGGACGAGAAGGGGGGTGGAGGACGAGAAGGGGGGGGTGGAGGACGAGAAGGGAGGGTGGAGGACGAGAAGGGGGGTGGAGGACGAGAAGGGGTGTGGAGGACGAGAAGGGGGGTGGACGGCGAGAATGCGGTGTGGAGGATGAGAAGGGGGTTGGAGGACGAGAAGGTGGGTGGAGGACGAGAAGGGGAGTGGAGGCCGAGATGTGGAGTGGAGGACGAGAAGGGGGGTGGAGGACGAGAAGGGGGGTGGAGGACGAGAAGGGGGGTGGAGGACGAGAAGGGGGGTGGAGGATGAGAATGGGGTGTGGAGGACGAGAAGGGAGGGTGGAGGACGAGAAGGGGGGTGGAGGACGAGAAGGGGGGTGGAGGACGAGAAGGGGAGTGGAGGATGAGAAGGGGGGTGGAGGACGAGAAGGGGGGGTGGGGGACGAGAAGAGGGGTGGAGGACGAGAAGGGGGGTGGAGGACGAGAAGGGGGGTGGAGGACGAGAAGTGGGGTGGAGGACGAGAAGGCGGTGTGGAGGACGAGAAGGGCGGTGGAGGACGAGGGGGGGATGGAGGACGAGAAGGGGGGTGGAGGACAAGAATGGGGGGTGGAGGACGAGAAGGGAGGGTGGAGGACGAGAAGGGGGGTGGAGGACGAGAAGGGGGGTGGAGGACGAGAAGGGGGTGGACGGCGAGAAGGCGGTGTGGAGGATGAGAAGGGGGTTGGAGAACGAGAAGGGGTGTGGAGGACGGGAATGGGGGGTGGAGGACGAGAATGGGGGGTGGAGGACGAGAATGGGGGTGGAGATCGAGAAGGGGGGTGGAGGACGAGAATGGGGGGTGGAGGACGAGAAGGGGAGTGGTGGCCAAGAAGGGGAGTGGAGGACGAGAATGGGGGGTGGAGGAAGAGAAGGGGGGTGGAGGACGAGAAGGCGGTGTGGAGGATGAGAAAAGGGGTGGTGGACGAGAAGGGGGGTGGAGGACGAGAATGGGGGGTGGAGGACGAGAAGGGGAGTGGAGGACGAGAAGGGGAGTGGAGGACGAGAAGGGGGGTGGAGGACGAGAAAGCGGGGGTGGAGGATGAGAAAGCGGTGTGGAGGACGAGAAGGGGGGTGGAGGACGAGAAGGGGGGTGGAGGATGAGAAGGGGGGGTGGAGGACGAGGGGAGGTGGAGGACGGGAAGGGGGGTGGAGGACGAGAATGGGGGGTGAAGGACGAGAAGGGAGGGTGGAGGACGAGAAGGGGGGTGGAGGATGAGAAGGGGGGTGGTGGACGAGAAGGGGGGTGGACGGCGAGTAGGCAGTGTGGAGGATGAGAAAGGGGTTGGAGGACGAGAAGGGGGGTGGAGGACGAGAAGGGGAGTGGAGGACGAGAAGGGGAGTGGAGGACGAGAGGGGGGTGGAGGACGAGAATGGGGGGTGGAGGACGAGAAGAGGGGTGTAGGACGAGAAGGGGGGGTGGAGGACGAGAAGGGGGGTGGAGGACGAGAAGGCGAGGGTGGAGGCCGAGAAATCGTGGGTGGAGGACGAGAAAGCGGGGGTGGAGGACGAGAAGGGGGGTGGAGGACGAGAAAGGGGGGGGGAGGACGAGAATTGGGGGTGGAGGACGAGAATGGGGTGTGGAGGACGAGAAGGGGGGTGGAGGACGAGAATGGGGTGTGGAGGACGAGGAGGGGGGTGGAGGACGAGAAGGGGGGTGGAGGACGAAAAGGGCGGTGGAGGACGAGAAGGGGGGTGGAGGACGAGAAGGGGGGTGGAGGACGAGAATGGGGGGTGGAGGACGAGAAGGGGAGTGGAGGACGAGAAGGGGGGTGGAGGGCGAGAAGGGGGGGGAGGACGAGAATGGGGGGTGGAGGACGAGAAGGGGGGTGGAGGACGAGAAGGGGGGTGGAGGACGAGAAGAGGAGTGGAGGACGAGAATGGGGGGGTGGAGGAAGAGAAGGGGGGTGGAGGACGAGAAGGCGGTGTGGAGGATGAGAAAGGTGGTGGAGGACGAGAAGGGGGGTGGAGGACGAGAATGGGGGGTGGAGGACGAGAAGGGAGTGGAGGACGAGAAGGGGGTTGGAGGACGAGAAGGGCGGTGAAGGACGAGAAAGCGGGGGTGGAGGATGAGAAAGCGGTGTGGAGGACGAGAAGGGGGGTGGAGGACGAGAAGGGGGTGGAGGACGAGAATGGGGGGTGGAGGACGAGAAGGGATGGTGGAGGACGAGAAGGGGGGTGGAGGACGAGAAGGGGGGTGGAGGACGAGAAGGGGGGTGGAGGACGAGAATTGGGGGTGGAGGACGAGAAGGGAGGGTGTAGGACGAGAAGGGAGGGTGGAGGACGAGAAGGGAGGGTGGAGGACGAGAAGGCGGTGTGGAGGATGAGAAAAGGGGTGGTGGACGAGAAGGGGGGTGGAGGACGAGAATGGGGGGTGGAGGACGAGAAGGGGAGTGGAGGACGAGAAGGGGAGTGGAGGACGAGAAGGGGGGTGGAGGACGAGAAAGCGGGGGTGGAGGATGAGAAAGCGGTGTGGAGGACGAGAAGGGGGGTGGAGGACGAGAAGGGGGGTGGAGGATGAGAAGGGGGGGTGGAGGATGAGGGGAGGTGGAGGACGAGAAGGGGAGTGGAGGACGTGAAGGGGAGTGGAGGACGAGAAGGGGGGTGGAGGACGAGAATGGGGGGTGGAGGACGAGAAGAGGGGTGGAGGACGAGAAGGGGGGTGGAGGACGAGAAGGGGGGTGGAGGACGAGGGGGGGGTGGAGGACGAGAAGGGGGGTGGAAGACGAGAACGGGGGGGTGGAGGACGAGAAGGGAGGGTGAACGGCGAGAAGGCGGTGTGGAGGATGAGAAGGGGGTTGGAGGACGAGAAGGTGGGTGGAGGACGAGAAGGGGAGTGGAGGCCGAGAAGTGGAGTGGAGGACGAGAAGGGGGGTGGAGGACGAGAAGGGGGGTGGAGGACGAGAAGGGGGGTGGAGGACGAGAAGGGGGGTGGAGGACGAGAAGGGGGGTGGAGGACGAGAATGGGGTGTGGAGGACGAGAAGGGAGGGTGGAGGACGAGAAGGGGGGTGGAGGACGAGAAGAGGGGTGGAGGACGAGAAGGGGGGTGGAGGACGAGAAGGGGGGTGGTGGACGGGGGGGTGGAGGACGAGAAGGGGGGTGGAGGACGAGAACGGGGGGGTGGAGGACGAGAAGGGAGGGTGGAGGACGAGAAGGGGGGTGGAGGACGAGAAGGGGTGTGGAGGACGAGAAGGGGGGTGGACGGCGAGAAGGCGGTGTGGAGGATGAGAAGGGGGTTGGAGGACGAGAAGGTGGGTGGAGGACGAGAAGGGGAGTGGAGGCCGAGATGTGGAGTGGAGGACGAGAAGGGGGGTGGAGGACGAGAAGGGGGGTGGAGGACGAGAAGGGGGGTGGAGGATGAGAATGGGGTGTGGAGGACGAGAAGGGAGGGTGGAGGACGAGAAGGGGGGTGGAGGACGAGAAGGGGGGTGGAGGACGAGAAGGGGAGTGGAGGATGAGAAGGGGGGTGGAGGACGAGAAGGGGGGGTGGGGGACGAGAAGAGGGGTGGAGGACGAGAAGGGGGGTGGAGGACGAGAAGGGGGGTGGAGGACGAGAAGTGGGGTGGAGGACGAGAAGGCGGTGTGGAGGACGAGAAGGGCGGTGGAGGACGAGGGGGGGATGGAGGACGAGAAGGGGGGTGGAGGACAAGAATGGGGGGTGGAGGACGAGAAGGGAGGGTGGAGGACGAGAAGGGGGGTGGAGGACGAGAAGGGGGGTGGAGGACGAGAAGGGGGGTGGACGGCGAGAAGGCGGTGTGGAGGATGAGAAGGGGGTTGGAGAACGAGAAGGGGTGTGGAGGACGGGAATGGGGGGTGGAGGACGAGAATGGGGGGTGGAGGACGAGAATGGGGGTGGAGATCGAGAAGGGGGGTGGAGGACGAGAATGGGGGGTGGAGGACGAGAAGGGGAGTGGTGGCCAAGAAGGGGAGTGGAGGACGAGAATGGGGGGTGGAGGAAGAGAAGGGGGGTGGAGGACGAGAAGGCGGTGTGGAGGATGAGAAAAGGGGTGGTGGACGAGAAGGGGGGTGGAGGACGAGAATGGGGGGTGGAGGACGAGAAGGGGAGTGGAGGACGAGAAGGGGAGTGGAGGACGAGAAGGGGGGTGGAGGACGAGAAAGCGGGGGTGGAGGATGAGAAAGCGGTGTGGAGGACGAGAAGGGGGGTGGAGGACGAGAAGGGGGGTGGAGGATGAGAAGGGGGGGTGGAGGACGAGGGGAGGTGGAGGACGAGAAGGGGGGTGGAGGACGAGAATGGGGGGTGGAGGACGAGAAGGGAGGGTGGAGGACGAGAAGGGGGGTGGAGGATGAGAAGGGGGGTGGTGGACGAGAAGGGGGGTGGACGGCGAGTAGGCAGTGTGGAGGATGAGAAAGGGGTTGGAGGACGAGAAGGGGGGTGGAGGACGAGAAGGGGAGTGGAGGACGAGAAGGGGAGTGGAGGACGAGAGGGGGGTGGAGGACGAGAATGGGGGGTGGAGGACGAGAAGAGGGGTGTAGGACGAGAAGGGGGGGTGGAGGACGAGAAGGGGGGTGGAGGACGAGAAGGCGAGGGTGGAGGCCGAGAAATCGTGGGTGGAGGACGAGAAAGCGGGGGTGGAGGACGAGAAGGGGGGTGGAGGACGAGAAAGGGGGGGGAGGACGAGAATTGGGGGTGGAGGACGAGAATGGGGTGTGGAGGACGAGAAGGGGGGTGGAGGACGAGAATGGGGTGTGGAGGACGAGGAGGGGGGTGGAGGACGAGAAGGGGGGTGGAGGACGAAAAGGGCGGTGGAGGACGAGAAGGGGGGTGGAGGACGAGAAGGGGGGTGGAGGACGAGAATGGGGGTGGAGGACGAGAATGGGGGGTGGAGGACGAGAAGGGGAGTGGAGGACGAGAAGGGGGGTGGAGGGCGAGAAGGGGGGGGAGGACGAGAATGGGGGGTGGAGGACGAGAAGGGGGGTGGAGGACGAGAAGGGGGGTGGAGGACGAGAAGAGGAGTGGAGGACGAGAATGGGGGGGTGGAGGAAGAGAAGGGGGGTGGAGGACGAGAAGGCGGTGTGGAGGATGAGAAAGGGGGTGGAGGACGAGAAGGGGGGTGGAGGACGAGAATGGGGGGTGGAGGACGAGAAGGGAGTGGAGGACGAGAAGGGGGTTGGAGGACGAGAAGGGCGGTGAAGGACGAGAAAGCGGGGGTGGAGGATGAGAAAGCGGTGTGGAGGACGAGAAGGGGGGTGGAGGACGAGAAGGGGGTGGAGGACGAGAATGGGGGGTGGAGGACGAGAAGGGATGGTGGAGGACGAGAAGGGGGGTGGAGGACGAGAAGGGGGGTGGAGGACGAGAAGGGGGGTGGAGGACGAGAATTGGGGGTGGAGGACGAGAAGGGAGGGTGTAGGACGAGAAGGGAGGGTGGAGGACGAGAAGGGAGGGTGGAGGACGAGAAGGCGGTGTGGAGGATGAGAAAAGGGGTGGTGGACGAGAAGGGGGGTGGAGGACGAGAATGGGGGGTGGAGGACGAGAAGGGGAGTGGAGGACGAGAAGGGGAGTGGAGGACGAGAAGGGGGGTGGAGGACGAGAAAGCGGGGGTGGAGGATGAGAAAGCGGTGTGGAGGACGAGAAGGGGGGTGGAGGACGAGAAGGGGGGTGGAGGATGAGAAGGGGGGGTGGAGGATGAGGGGAGGTGGAGGACGAGAAGGGGAGTGGAGGACGTGAAGGGGAGTGGAGGACGAGAAGGGGGGTGGAGGACGAGAATGGGGGGTGGAGGACGAGAAGAGGGGTGGAGGACGAGAAGGGGGGTGGAGGACGAGAAGGGGGGTGGAGGACGAGGGGGGGGGTGGAGGACGAGAAGGGGGGTGGAAGACGAGAACGGGGGGGTGGAGGACGAGAAGGGAGGGTGAACGGCGAGAAGGCGGTGTGGAGGATGAGAAGGGGGTTGGAGGACGAGAAGGTGGGTGGAGGACGAGAAGGGGAGTGGAGGCCGAGAAGTGGAGTGGAGGACGAGAAGGGGGGTGGAGGACGAGAAGAGGGGTGGAGGACGAGAAGGGGGGTGGAGGACGAGAAGGGGGGTGGAGGACGAGAAGGGGGGTGGAGGACGAGAATGGGGTGTGGAGGACGAGAAGGGAGGGTGGAGGACGAGAAGGGGGGTGGAGGACGAGAAGGGGGGTGGAGGACGAGAAGGGGAGTGGAGGACGAGAAGGGGAGTGGAGGACGAGAATGGGGGGTGGAGGACGAGAATGGGGGGTGGAGGACGAGAATGGGGGGTGGAGGACGAGAAGAGGGGTGGAGGACGAGAAGGGGGGTGGAGGACGAGAAGGGGGGTGGAGGACGAGAAGGGGGGTGGAGGACGAGGAGGGGGGTGGAGGACGAGAAGGGCGGTGGAGGACGAGGGGGGATGGAGGACGAGAAGGGGGTTGGAGGACAAGAATGGGGGGTGGAGGACGAGAAGGGAGGGTGGAGGACGAGAAGGGGGGTGGAGGACGAGAAGGGGGGTGGAGGACGAGAAGGGGGGTGGACGGCGAGAAGGCGGTGTGGAGGACGAGAAGGGGGGTGGAGGACGAGAAAGGGGGTTGGAGGACGAGAATGGGGGGTGGAGGACGAGAATGGGGGTGGAGGTCGAGAAGGGGGGTGGAGGACGAGAATGGGGGTTGGAGGACGAGAAGGGGAGTGGTGGCCAAGAAGGGGAGTGGAGGACGAGAAGGGGGGTGGAGGACGAGAATGGGGGGTGGAGGACGAGAATGGGGGTGGATGTCGAGAAGGGGGGTGGAGGACGAGAATGGGGGTGGAGGACGATAAAGCGGGGTGGAGGACTAGAAAGCGGGGGTGGAGGACGTGAAGGGGGTTGGAGGACAAGAAGTGGGGAGAAGGACGAGAAGGCGAGGGTGGAGGACGAGGGGGTGGAGGCTGAGAAGGGCGGTGGAGGAGCATGGGTCGGGGGGGAGGACGACAAGGTGGGGGACGAGGACGAGAATGGGGAGAAGGGGGTGTGAGGACGAGGGGGGGGGGAGGACAAGAAGGGGGGGTGAGGAGGACGAGAGGGGGGAGGAGGACGAGGGGGGAGAAGGGCGATAAGGGGGGAGGGGGCGAGAAGGGGGGAAGGCGGACGAGGGGGGAAGGAGGACGAGAAAGGGGGGAAGGAGGACGAGAAAGTGGGAGGAGGACGAGAAGTGGGGAGCAGGACGAGAAGGGGAGAGCAGGACGAGAAGGGGTGGAGGAGGACGAGAAGGGGGGAGGGTGGCGAGAAGGGGGGAGGGTGGCGAGAAGGGGGGAGGGGGGCGAGAAGGGGGGAGGGGGCGAGAAGGGGGGAGTGGGGCGAGAAGGGGGGGTGGAGGACAATAAGGCGGCGGGTGGTAGACGAGAGGAGGGGGAGGAGAACGAGAGGGGGCAGGAGTACAGGGAGGGAGGAGGAGGACGAGAAGGGGGGAGGAGGACGAGAAGGGGGAAAGGGGGACGAGAAGGGGGGTGGTGGACGAGAAGGGGGGTGGAGGACGAGAAGGCGGGGTGGAGGACGGGAAGGGGGGTGGAGGACGAGAAGGGGGAAAGGGGGACGAGAAGGGGGGTGGTGGACGAGAAGTGGGATGGAGGACGAGAAGGCGGGGTGGAGGACGAGAAGGGGGGTGGAGGACGAGAAGGGGGGTGGAGGACGAGAAGAGGGGTGGAGGACGAGAAGCGGGGTGGAGGACGAGAAGCGGGGGTGGAGGACGAGAATGGGGGGTGGAGGACGAGAAGGGGGCTGGAGGACGAGAAGGGGGGTGGAGGACGAGAAGGGGGTGGAGGACAAGAAGGCGTGTGTGGAGGACGAGGGGGGTGGAGGCCGAGAAGGGCGGTGGAGGAGCACGGTGGGGGGGGGGGGGGGGGGGGAGGACGACAAGGTGGGGGACGAGGACGAGAATGGGGAGAAGGGGGTGTGAGGATGAGAAAGGGGTGCGAGGACGAGGGGCGGGTGGGAGGACGAGAAGGGGGGGTGAGGAGGACGACAGGGGGGAGGAGGACGAGGGGGGAGAAGGACGATAAGGGGGGAGGAGGTCGAGAAGTGGGGGAGAAGGACGAGAAGGGGGGAGGAGGATGAGAAGTGGGGGAGGACGAGAAGGGTGAGAGGAGGACGAGAAGGGGGGAGGGGGCCGAGAAGGGGGGATGGGGGCGAGAAGGAAAGAAGGAGGACGAGGGGGGGAGGAGGACGAGAAAGGGGGGAAGGAGGACGAGAAGGTGGGAGGAGGACGAGAAGGGGGGAGCAGGACGAGAAGCGGTGGAGGAGGACGAGAAGGGGGGAGGGGGGCGAGAAGGGGGGAGGAGGGCGAGAAGAGGGGAGGGGGGCGAGAAGGGGGGGTGCAGGACAAGAAGGCGGCGGGTGGAGGAGGAGAGGAGGGGGAGGAGAACGAGAGGGGGCAGGAGTACAGGGAGGTAGGAGGAGTACGAGAAGGGGGGTGGAGGACGAGAATGGGGGGTGGAGGACGAGAATGGGGGGTGGAGGACGAGAAGGGGGGTGGAGGACGAGAAGGGGGGTGGAGGACGAGAATGGAGAGTGGAGGACGAGAAGGTGTGGTGGAGGACGAGAAGGGGGGTGGAGGACGAGAAGGGAGGGTGGAGGATGAGAAGGGGGGGTGGAGGACGAGAATGGGGGTGGAGGATGTGAAAGCGGGGGTGGAGGACGAGAAGGGGGGTGGAGGACGAGAAGGGGGGTGGAGGACGAGAAGGGGGGTGGAGGATGTGAAAGCAGGGGTAGATGACGAGAAGGGGGGGTGGAGGACAAGAAGGCGGGTGTGGAGGACGAGAAGGGGGGTGGAGGACGAGAAGGGGGGTGGAGGACGAGAAGGGGGGTGGAGGACGAGAAGGGGGGTGGAGGACGAGAAAGCGGGGGTGGAGGATGAGAAGGGGGTGGAGGACGAGAAGGGGGGTGGAGGACAAGAAGGCGGGTGTGGAGGACGAGAAGAGGGGTGGAGGACGAGAAGGGGTGTGTAGGACGAGAAGGGGTGTGGAGGACAAGAAGTGGGGTGGAGGATGAGAAAGCGGGGGTGGAGGATGAGAAAGCGGGGGTGGAGGATGAGAAGGGGGGGTGGAGGATGAGAAGGGGGGGTGGAGGATAAGAAGGGGGTGTGGAGGACGAGAAGGGGGTGGAGGATGAGAAAGCGGGGGTGGAGGATGAGAAGGGGGGTGGAGGATGAGAAGGGGGGTGGAGGACGAGAAGGGGGGTGGAGGACAAGAAGGCGTGTGTGGAGGACGAGAAGGGGGAGATGGAGGACGAGGGGGGTGCAGGACGAGAAGGGGGGATGGAGGCCGAGACGCCGGGGTGGAGGCCGAGAAGGGGGGGTGGAGGCCGAGAAGGGGGGATGGAGGCCGAGAAGGGGGGATGGAGGCCGAGAAGCCGGGGTGGAGGCCGAGAAGGGGGGGTGGAGGCCGAGAAGGGGGGGGTGGAGGCCGAGAAGGGGGGGTGGAGGATGAGAAGGGCGGTGGAGAATGAGGGGTGGAGGAGCTCGGGGGGGGAGGACGACAAGGTGGGGGACGAGGACGAGAATGGGGAGACAGGGGGGAGGACGAGAAGAGGTGTGAGGACGAGAAAGGGGTGTGAGGACGAGGGGGGGTGGATGAGAAGGGGGGGTGGTGAGGACGAGAAGGAGGGGTGAGGAGGACGGGGGGGGGAGGACGAGAGGGGTCAGGAGTACGAGGGGGGAGAAGGACGAGAAGGGGGGAGGAGGTCGAGGGGGGGTAGGACTAGAAGGGGGGAGGACGAGAAGGGGGAGAGGAGGACGAGAAGGGGGGAGTGAGGACGAGAAGGGCGGAAGGAGGACGAGAAGGGGGGAAGGAGGACCGGGGGGGGAGGGGGACGAGAAAGGGGGGAAGTAGGACGAGAAGGGGGGAGGAGGACGATAAGGGGGGGAAGGAGGACGAGAAGGGGGGAGGAGGACGAGAAGGGGGGAGGAGGACGAGAAGGGGGGAGCAGGACGAGAAGGGGGGGGAAGGAGGACGAGAAGGCGGGAGGAGGACGAGAACGGGGGAGCAGGACGAGAAGGGGTGGAGGAGGACGAGAAGGGGTGAGGGGGGCGAGAAGGGGTGAGGGGGGCGAGAAGGGAGGGGTGGAGCACAAGAATGGGGCGGGTGGAGGACGAGAGGAGGGGGAGCAGGACGAGAGGGGGCAGGAGTACGGGGAGGGAGGAGGACAGGAAGGGGGGGAGGAGGACGAGAAGGGGGGAAGGAGGACGAGGGGAATGAAGGACGAGAAAGGGGGGAAGGAGGACGAGAAGGGGGAAGGAGGACGAGAAGGGGGAGGAGGACGAAAAGGGGGGAGGAAGACGAGAAGGGGGGAGGAGGACGAGAAGGGGGGAGGAGGACGAGAAGGGGAGAGCAGGACGAGAAGGGGGGAGCAGGACGAGAAGGTGTGGAGGAGGATGAGAAGGGGGGAGGGGGGCGAGAAGGGGGGGAAGGATGACGAGCAGAGGGGAGGAGGACGAGAAGGGGGGGAGGAGGACGAGAGCGGATGAGGTGGACGAGAAGGGGGAAAGGAGGACGAGAAGGCGGGAGGAGGACGAGAACGGGGTGGAGGAGGACGAGAAGGGGTGGAGGAGGGCGAGAAGGGGGGGTGGAGCACAAGAAGGGGGCGGGTGGAGGATGAGAAGGGGGTGGAGGACGAGAAGGGGGGTGGAGGACAAGAAGGCGGGTGTGGAGGACGAGAAGGGGGTGGAGGACGAGAAAGCGAGGGTGGAGGACGAGAAAGCGGGGGTGGAGGATGAGAAGGGGGTGGAGGATGAGAAGGGGGGTGGAGGACGAGAAGGGGGGTGGAGGATGAGAAGGCGGTGTGGAGGATGGGAAGGGGGGTGGAGGACGAGAAGGGGGGGATTGAAGGACGAGGGGGTTGGAGGACGAGAAGGGGGGATGGAGGCCGAGAATGGGGTGGAGAATGAGGGGTGGAGGAGCACGGGGGGGAGGACGACAAGGTGGGGGACGAGGACGAGAATGGGGAGACGGGGGGGGAGGACGAGAAAGGGGTGTGAGGACGAGGGGGGAGGACGAGAAGGGTGGGTGGGGAGGACGAGAAGGAGGGGTGAGGAGGTCGAGGGGGGGAGGAGGACGAGGGGTGTCAGGAGTACGAGGGGGGAGAAGGACAAGAAGGGGGGAGGAGGTCGAGAAGGGGGGGAGGAGGACGAGAAGGGGGGTAGGAGGACGAGAAGGGGGGAGGACGAGAAGGGGGAGAGGAAGACGAGAAGGGGAGAAGGAGGACGAGAAGGAAGGAAGGAGGCCGGGGGGGGAGGAGGACAAGAAGGGGGGGAGGAGGATGAGAAGGGGGGAGGACGAGAAGGGGGAGAGGAAGACGAGAAGGGGGGGAAGGAGGACGAGAAGGAAGGAAGGAGGACAGGGGGGAAGGAGGACGAGAAGGGGGGAGGAGGACGAGAAGGGGGGAGCAGGACGAGAAGGGGGGGGGGAAGGAGGACGAGAAGGTGGGAGGAGGACGAGAACGGGGAGGCAGGACGAGAAGTGGGGGGAAGGAGGACGAGAAGGGGTGGAGGAGGACGAGAACGGGTGAGGGGGACGAGAAGGTCGGGGTGGAGCACAAGAAGGGGGCGGGTGGAGGACGAGAGGAGGGGGAGGAGGACAAGAGGGGGCAGGAGTATGGGGAGGGAGGAGGATGGGAAGGGGGGGAGGAGGACGAGAAGGGGGGAAGGAGGACGAGGGGGTAGGAGGACGAGAAAGGGGGTAGGAGGACGAGAAGGGGGGAGGAGGACGAGAAGGGGGGAGCAGGACGAAAAGGGGGGAGGAGGACGAGAAGGGGAGAGCAGGACGAGAAGGGGGGAGCAGGACGAGAAGTGGGGAGCAGGACGAGAAGGGGGGAGCAGGACGAGAAGGGGGAGCAGGACGAGAAGGGGTGAAGGAGGACGAGAAGGGGGGAGGAGGACGAGAAGGGGGAGCAGGACGAGAAGGGGGGAGCAGGACAAAAAGGGGGAAGGAGGACGAGAAGCGGGGAACAGGACGAGAAGGGGAGAGCAGGACGAGAAGGGGAGAGCAGGACGAGAAGGGGGGTGGGGGGCGAGAAGGGGGGGAAGGATGACGAGCAGGGGGGAGGAGGACGAGAAGGGGGGGAAGGAGGACAAGGAAGTGAGGGGTGGACGAGAGATTGGGGAGAAGGTGGACGAGAGAGTGTGGGGTGGTCGAGAAAGGGGGGAGAACGAGAAAGGCGGAAGAACGAGAAAGGGGGGAAGGCGAGAAGGGGGGAAGGCGAGAAGGGGAAGACAAGAAAGAGAAGCGGGAGAGAGAGAGTGAGAGACCGGGGAGAGAAAGACAGTGGGTGAGAGAGACTGGGTGGGAGAGAGACGGGGGGAGAGAGACGGGATGGGAGAGAGACGGGGAGGAGAGAGACGTAGGGGAGAGAGACGGGGGGGGGAGAGAGAGACGGGGGGGAGAGAGACGGAGGGGAGAGAGATGGGGGGGAGAGAGACGGGGGGGGAGAGAGACGGGGGGGAGAGAGACGGGGGGGAGAGAGACGGGGGGGAGAGAGACGGGGGGAGAGAGATGGTGGGGAGAGAGAGAGAGAAACGGGGGGCAGAGAGAGAGAGACTGGGGGAGAGAGAGAGATGGGGGGAGAGAGAGACAGGGGGAGAGAGAGAGACGGGGGGAGAGAGAGAGAGACAGGGAGAGAGAGAGAGACGGGGGGGGAGAGAGCGAGAGACGGGGGAGAGAGAGAGAGAGACGGGGGGGAGAGGGAGAGACGGGGGAAGAGAGAGAGACGGGGGAAGAGAGAGAGACGGGGGGAAGAGAGAGAGAGGCGCGGGAGAGAGACGGGGAGGGGGAAGAGAGTGGGTGAGGAGAGAGGGGGCAGAGACGGGAGAGAGAGGGGGGTGAGGGGGGAGGTGGGGGAGGGGAGGGGGTGGGGGTAAGGGGGAAGGGGGAAGGGGAGGGGGAGAGGGGAGAGGGGAGAGGGGAGAGGGGAGAGGGGAGGGGGAGGGGGGAGAGGCGAGGGGGAGGGGAGGGGGAGAAGGGGAGAGGGGAGAGGGAGAGAGGGGGAGAGGGGAGACGGGGAAGAGGAGGTGAGGGGGAGAGTGGGGAGAGAGGGAGAGGGGGAGAGAGGGAGAGAGGGAGAGGGGGAGAGAGGGAGAGGGGGAGAGTGGGGTGGGGGGAGGGGCGAGGGGGAGGAAGCAGAGGGGGGGGAGGAGGAGGTGAGGGGGAGGAGGAGGTGAGGGGGGAGGGGGAGAAGGGGAGGTGGGGAGGAGGGGAGGAGGGGAGGAGGTGGGTGAAGGGGAAGTAGGTGAAAGTGGAGGTGGGGGAGGGGAGGGGATGGGAGGGAAGGGGAAAGGGGGAGGGGGAAGGGGGAAAGGGAGACAGGATAGGCAGTAAGGGGGAAGGGTGTGCATTGGGAGGGGAGGGGATGAGGGAGGGAGATGAGATGGGAAGAAGTGCAGAAGATGAGGGTGAGTGTGAGGGCTGAGAGAAGGGGAGGGGCAGAAGGAGCAGCAGGGGTGTAGGAGGAGCGGGGGAG
The DNA here is from genome assembly GCF_037043375.1 of Chiloscyllium plagiosum. Lineage (NCBI taxonomy): Eukaryota > Metazoa > Chordata > Chondrichthyes > Orectolobiformes > Hemiscylliidae > Chiloscyllium > Chiloscyllium plagiosum. The sequence continues at coordinate 38,999,158 of NW_028270179.1, forward strand.
GGGGAGAGGGGGGTGGGGAGGCGGGAGAATGGGGTGGGGAGAGGGGTGAGCGAGGGGGGCAAGGGGGAAGAGGGGCAGGGCAAGGGGGAGACAAGGGGTTGGGGGAGCGTGAGGGGGCAGAGAGCTGACACAGGTGGGGGAGAGGGGGCAGAGGGGGAGGATGGTGGGAGGTGGTGGGGAGGGTGAGGTCGGAGGGCAGGGTGGACAGGGAGGGGGGCAGAGAGGGGGCACAGAGGGGGGTAGTGGAGAGGGTGGAGATGTGGGGCAAGGGCGGAGGGGTTATGGGAATGGGAGGGAGTTGGAGTGGAGGCGTGCGGAGAGGGGCGCTGAGGGCATGGCGAGGGAAGTCAATGCGGTGGGGAATGGAGGCAAGAAATTCAGTTTAATTGTTTTCCAATTGGTACAATTTCAGCAAGCCATAAGAAACAGTGATTTTGCTTCATTGAGTACAGAAACCAGGTTAGTGCTTCCTGCCAACCTGGGTCTGAAAATCAGAGAACCCCTGAATTCCTCCAGTGTGGAAACAGGCCATTCGGCCCGACAAGCCCTCACCGACCCTCGGAAGAGTAACCCACCCAGACCCATTCCCCACCTGATTATTCTACATTTACTTCTGATAAATGCACCGAACCGATATATCCCTGAACAGAATGGGCAATTCAACTAACTTGCACATCTTTGGACTGTGGGAAGAAACTGGAGCATCCCGAGGAAAGCCACACACGCACAGTGACAAAGTGCTAACTCCATCCAGACAGACGCCCGAGGCTGGAATTTAAACCGGGTCCTTGGCGCTGTGAGGCAGCAGTGCAAACCACTGGGACACTATGCAGCCCCTTGTGACAAAAACAGAAATTGCTGGAAAAGCTCAGCAGATCTGAACCGTTCTGAGGACAGGTCACTCGACCCAACACAGTATCACTGATTTGTCTCTACAGATGACACTAAGGTAGGCAGAGTTGTGGATAGTGTCGAAGGATGTTACGGGTTCCAGTGCAACATAGGTAAGATGCAGAGCTGGGCTGAGAAGTGGCAAATGGAGTGCACAAAAGTGTGAGGTAGCTCACTTTGGAAAAAGTAACAAGAATTCAGAGTAATGGTAAAATGCTTGGCAGTGTAGTAGGACAGAGATTTCTCTGTGTTCTGGTGCATATATCCCTCAAAGTTGCCACCCAGGTTGATAGGGTTGTGAAGAAGGCATATGGTGTGTTGGCGTTTATTGGTAGGGGGATTGAATTTCAGAGCCACAAGGTCATGCTTCGGCTGTACAAGACACTGGGCAAAAGTGAGGACTGCAGATGCTGGAAATCCGAGTCTCGGTGAGAGTGGCGTTTTGCCTGATGAAGGGCTTTTGCCCGATATGTCGATTTTCCTGCTCCTCGATGCTGCCTGACCTGCTGCGTTTTTTCAGCGTCACTCTAATCTGTAGAAGACACTGATAAGGCCACACCTGGAGTATGCCTGCAGTTCTGGTCACTGCATTATAGGAAGAATGTGGAAGCTTTGGAAAAGGCTCAGAGGAGATTTACAAGGATATTGCCTAGTATGGAAGGTATGCCTTACGAGGAAAGGCTGAGGGAACAGAGGCTGTTTGCTTTGGAGAGAAGAAGGTTGAGAGGTGACTAAATCTAGACATATAAGATAATCAAAGGGTTAGATAAGGATTAGATAAGTGAGAGCCTTTTTCCTCAGATGGTGAAGGCTAACACGAAGGAACACAGCTTTAAATTGAGGTGTGATAGATATTAGATACTCTCTTTATTCAGAGAGTAGTAGGGGACGTGGAACGGCCTGCCTGCAACAGTAGTAAACTCGCTGATGTTAAGGGCATTTAAATGGGCATTGGATATACATATGGATAATAATGGAACGGTATAAATGATGGAGTGAAGTCTTAAAGATTAGATTCCCTACTATATGGAATCAGGCCCTATGGCCCAACAAGTCCACACCGACCCTCCGAAGATTAACCTACCCAGACACATTCCCCTACCCTACATTTACCCCTGACTAATACACCTAACACTCTGGGCAATTTAGCATGGCAAATTCACATTACCTGCACATCTTTGGATTGTGGGAGGAAACCGGAGCACCCGGAAGAAACCCACGCAGAGAATGTGCAAACTCCACACAGACAGTCGTCCGAGGTGGGAATTGAACCCGGGTCTCTGGCGCTGTGAGGCATCCGTGCTAACCACTGACCCACCATGCTGCCCCAAATGTGTAGGTTAGATGGGTATCAGATTAGATTCACAGGGTGGCTCAACATCGAGGGCTGAAGGGCCTGTACTGCACTACAACATTCTACAGATGCTAAGACACCTGCAGACCTTTTCTCGTAACTTCAGTTTTTAATTCCGATTTACAACACCACAGGTCATTCAGTTTTTAACAAGAAAATCAGGGAGCTTGGGATTCTACACATCTCATTTTCAAAAAAATGACAGTGACAGGGTTGAACGTTGGGAATCTTGGGGGTGGGGTTGCGGAATCCCAATTTCCCCACCGGGTGATGGAGCAGCAGCAAAGATCAAAAAACGAGAAGGTGGTGGTAGAAGATGATCAGGCTAGTCGAGGGGTGGGGGCAAGAGGCAAAGTGGCAAGCCAGGAGGCGAAGGGGATGGGTGCACAAGCGGGGAATGAGGTGAAAGCCAAGCGAGACAGCCAGCCAAGGCAGGGAAGGGTGACTGGGGTGAGCAAAGAGTGAGGGAAACATGGGATCCAGGATGGGAAATGGGAGGGGTAAGCCGAAAGGGCAAATCAATCAGGTTGTGCTAAGGGTTTGGGTTGGAGATGACAAGATAGAGAGGCAGGGGGTGGAGCAAGGGGTATGACAGAGGATGAGAAGAGGGGCGGTGCTGCATGAGGGACTTACCTGTCTGATGGAAATGGGGACAGTGAGTACAATGGTGCCGTCAAGGACCCTGCGCTGTTGGATTCAGGGCCGGAGGATACAGAGGGCAGCCTGAGCTCCCTGTCATTGCTGAATTCCAACTGGAGACGGGGTGAACACCGACCAGAGGAATTATACTATTAATGGTAGGACCCGTTAATGGGTCAATTAATGGGGAGTGTTGCCAAAGAAAGAGACCAAGGAAGTCAGGTGCATAGTCCCCTGAATGTGGAATCGCAGTGGACAGGGTGGGGAAGCGGCGTTTGGCACGCCAGTCTGCACTAGTGTAGAAGTTGGGAGGTCAGCTTGCTGCTGCACTAGACACTGGTGAGGCCACTTTTTTCGAATAATGCGTTCAATTCTGGTCTCCTTGCTATAGGAAAGAATGTTGTTAAACTTTTTAAGAGGATGCGGAGAAGATTTCCAAGTATGTTGCCAGGTTTGGAGGGTATGAGCTATAGAGAGAGGCTAAATGGCCTGGGGGTGATTTCCCTGGAGTGTTGGAGGCTGAGGTTTATTATACACATGAGGGGGGGTTTGGATAGGGTAAATAGACAAGGTCTTTTCCCCCCAGGGGTGGGGGAGACTGAGGGGATGACCTTATAGAGGTTTATTACATCATGAGGGGGGACATGGATAGGGTAAATAGACAAGATCTTTTCCCCCTGGGGTGGGGAAGACTGAGGGGGCGACCTTATAGAGGTTTATGACATCATGAGGGTGACATGGATAGGGTAAATAGACAAGGTCTTTTCCCCCTGGGGTGGGGGAGACTGAGGGGGTGACCTTATAGAGGTTTATAACATCATGAAGGGGACATGGATAGGGTAAATAGACAAGGTCTTTTCCCCCTGGGGTGGGGGAGACTGAGGGATGACCTTATAGAGGTTTATAACATCATGAAGAGGGACATGGATAGGGTAAATAGACATGGTCTTTTCCCCCTGGGGTGGGGGAGACTGAGGGGGTGACCTTATAGAGGTTTATAACATCATGAGGGGGACATGGATAGGGTAAATAGACAAGGTATTTCCCCCTGGGGTGGGGGAGACTGAGGGGGTGACCTTATAGAGGTTTATAACATCATGAGGGGGGACATGGATAGGGTAAATAGAACATAGAACATAGAACAATACAGCACAGAACACGCCCTTCGGCCCACGATGTTGTGCCGAACATTTGTCCTAGCTTAAGCACCCATCCATGTACATATCCAACTGCCGCTTAAACGTCACCAATGATTCTGCCTCTGCCACTCCCACAGGCAGCGCATTCCATGCCCCCACCAATCTCTGGGTAAAGAACCTACCCCTGATATCCCCCATACCTTCCACCCTTCACCCTAAATTTATGTCCCCTTGTAACACTCTGTTGTACCCGGGGAAAACGTCTCTGACTGTCAACTCTATCTATTCCTCTTATCATCTTATAAACCTCTATCAAGTCACCCCTCATCCTTCGCCGTTCCAATGAGAAAAGGCCTAGCACTCTCAATCTGTCCTCCTACGACCTATTCTCCATTCCAGGCAACATCCTGGTAAATCTCCTCTGCACCTCTCCAAAGCTTCCACATCTTTCCTAAAGTGAGGCGACCAGAACTGCACACAGTACTCCAAATGTGGCCTTACCAAGGTCATATACAGCTGCAACATCACTTCACGACTCTTAAATTCAATTCCTCTGCTAATAAATGCTAATACACCATAGGCCTTCTTACAAGCTCTATCCACCTGAGTGGCAACTTTCAAAGATCTATGAACATAGACCCCAAGATCCCTCTGCTCCTCCACCTTACTAAGAACGCTACTGTTAACCCTTCATTCTGCATTCTTATTTGTCCTTCAAAAATGGACAACCTCACATTTGACAGGGTTGAACTCCATCTGCCACTCCTCAGCCCAGCTCTGCATCATATCTAAGTCGCTTTGCAGCCAACAACAGCTCTCCTCACTATCCACCACTCCACCAATCTTCATATCGTCTGCAAATTTACTGACCCACCGTTGGACTCCCTCTTCCAAGTCATTAATAAAAATTACAAATAGCAGAGGACCCAGAACTGATCCCTGCAGAACTCCACTTGTAACTGGGCTCCAGGCGGAATATTTACCATCTACCACCACTCTCTGACTTTGACCAGTTAGCCAGTTCTCTATCCAACTGGCCAAACTTCCCACTATCCCACGCCTCCTAACTTTCCGCATAAGCCTACCATGGAGAACCTTATCAAATGCCTTACAAAAATCCATGTACACTACATCCACTGCTCTACTCTCATCCACACGCTTGGTCACCTCCTCAAAGAATTCAATAAGACTTGTAAGGCAAGACCTACCCTTCACAAATCCGTGCTGGCTGTCTCTAATCAAGCAGTGTCTTTCCAGATACTCATAAATCCTATCCCTCAGTACCCTTTCCATTACTTTTCCTACCACCGAAGTAAGACTAACTGGCCTGTAATTCCCGGGGTTATCCCTATTCCCTTTTTTGAACAGGGGCACAACATTCGCCACTCTCCAGTCCCCTAGTACCACCCCCGTTGACAGTGAAGACAAAAACATCATTGCCAACGGTACTGCAATTTCCTCTCTTGCTTCCCACATAATCCTAGGATATATCCCGTCAGGCCCGGGGGACTTGTCTATCCTCAAGTTCAGGGGGGCACGGATAGGGTAAATAGACAAGGTCTTTTCCCCCTGGGGTGGGGGAGACTGAGGGGGTGACCTTATAGAGGTTTATAACATCATGAGGGGGGACATGGATAGGGTAAATAGACAAGGTCTTTTCCCCCTGGGGTGGGGGAGACTGAGGGGGTGACCTTATAGAGGTTTATAACATCATGAGGGGGACATGGATAGGCTAAATAGACAAGGTCTTTTCCCCCCTGGGGTGGGGGAGACTGAGGGGGTGACCTTATAGAGGTTTATAACATCATGAGGGGGGACATGGATAGGGTAAATAGACAAGGTCTTTTCCCCCTGGGGTGGGGGAGACTGAGGGGGTGACCTTATAGAGGTTTATAACATCATGAGGGGGACATGGATAGGGTAAATAGACAAGGTCTTTTCCCCCTGGGGTGGGGGAGACTGAGGGGGTGACCTTATAGAGGTTTATAACATCATGAGGGGGGACATGGATAGGGTAAATAGACAAGGTCTTTTCCCCCTGGGGTGGGGGAGACTGAGGGGGTGACCTTATAGAGGTTTATAACATCATGAGGGGGACATGGATAGGGTAAATAGACAAGGTCTTTTCCCCCTGGGGTGGGGGGGAAGGTTCCAGAACTAGAGGATTTAGATGTGGATACAGATATTTAATTTAAAAGATATCGATGAATAGGGAGGGTTTAGAGGGATATGGGCCAAGTGATGGTAAACAAGACTCCATTATTTGAGGATATCTTCTTCCCAAATGGATATCTTCTTCCCATCATGAGGGGGGACATGGATAGGGTAAATAGACAAGGTCTTTTCCCCCTGGGGTGGGGGAGACTGAGGTCGCGCCGTCGGCACCTATTGGCTGACAGGCCCGTCAATCACCACCTCCCGCCCGGCCCCTGCTATTCGATTGGACCGCTTCACTGTCGATCACAAGGTCCGCCTGTTTCCCTTCGACTTGATCACCAGTTTGTCGCCGAGAGTTACCGCGCCCCTGCTTTCTGAATGGTCAGACTCCCACCCAATGCTTCCGTCCCATTGGCCCACTTCGTTGTCGATCACAACGTCCGAGCCCGCCCCCACCTGCTGATCGCCCTGCTTCCCACGTTCCATCTAAACAAGGCATCCGATTGGCTCTCTCCCGAGTCCGTTGACATGACTCACCCCGCCCAGCATTACGAATGGCCAGGTGACCAAACAATCGCGATGTCCCGCCCCTAGCCGCATCCGGCTGGCTCATTCCCCTGTCAATCAAACGTGTCGCGCTTTCCGATTGCCCCACTCCTATGTCTATCGTCCAAGCCCTCCTTTCGATTGGTCTCCGCTGCGATCCATCGTGGTATCCCGCCCCTCGAACGTCCACCGATTGGCTAAACACCCTACCAGGGTCTGTTGACCCTGCACCAATGTGTCCACCTCACACCCTACAGAAGCTACAAGGTTGGTAGCTCAGGTTGAGGATTAGGGTGTAGGTTTGCTCGCTGAGCTGTAGGTTTGATATCCAGACCTTTCATTACCTGGCTCGGTAACATCATCAGTGGCGACCTCCAAGTGAAGCGACGCTGTTGTCTCCTGCTTTCTGTTTATATGTATAAAAAACACAGTGCGCAGATTCCTCGGGAACCAACCACGACAAGCAGACCTAACACAGCTAGAAACCCTAACCACCTTACCATACATCAAAGAAGTTTCAGAAATGACAGCCAGACTACTGAGACCCCTCGATATCCTAGTAGCACACAAACCCACCAACACTCTCGAACAAAAACTAACAAACTTAAAAGAGCCAATACAACCCATGGACAAAAACAACGTCATTTACAAAATTCCACGCAAGGACTACCACAAAGCCTACGTAGGACAAACAGGAAGAAAGTTAGCCACCAGGATACACGAACACCAGCTAGCCACAAACAGACACGACCTCGCAGCCCTACACACCGATGAAAAAAACTACCATTTCGACTGGGACAACGTATCTATCCTGAGACAGGCTAAGCAAAGACATGCCAGAGAATTCCTAGGGGCCTGCCACTCCAACCACATCGCCATAAACAATCACATAGATCTAGATGCCATCTATCAACCCCTCAGAAAACAAACAGGAAATGGCATCACCACAAACCCCAGGAACCCCATCCAGAACAAACATATAAATAAAAAGCAGGAGACAACGGCTTCACTTCACTTGGAGGTCGCCACTGATGATGTTACCTAGCCAGGTAATGAAACATCTGGATATCAAACCTACAGCTCAGCGAGCAAACCTACACGCTAAATACAGAAGCTACTGAGGCAGTATCCTTGGCCTCTTGCAATGCTGCACTAAACCAGACCGCAAATTGAAGGAACAACACTCCATCATCCGCCTGAAAAGCCTGCAGCCCAGAGGACTCCCCACCCCAACCTTTTCCCTGGAGTGGGGTAGGCCAGAACTAGAAGGGCATAGGGTTAGGGTGAGGGGAGAAAGATTTAAAAGACCTGAGGGGCAACATTTTTACCCAGAGGAAGCTATGTGTATGGAATGAGCTGCCATGGAATGGCAGCTGGTACAATGACAATATTTAAAAGGCATCTGGATATGACGAAGAATGGTTTAGGCGGACATGGGCCAAGTGCTGGGAAACGGGACTAGATTCGATTAGGGCGTCTGGTCGGCCTGGACCAAAGGGTCTGTTTCCGTACTGTGAATCTCCATGACTCTATGACTTAACATGGATTTCTCCAATTTCAAGTAATCTTCCCACCCATCGCCCACTCCTGTTCCAGCCCTGTTTCCTTCATTCCATTATACCTCCCGCCTCACGAGCTTCTCTCTCTCCCCACCCACGACCTCATCACAGGTCCAGCCCTTACTCTCCTCCCCGCCTGCTTGACTTGTCCATCTTTCTTTCTATCTATTAGATTAGATTACATTACAGTGTAGATACAGGCCCTTCGGCCCAACAAGTCCACACCGACCCGCCGAAGCGAAACCCACCCATACCCCTACATTTACCCCTTACCTAACACTACGGGCAATTTAGCATGGCCAATTCACCTGACCCTGCACATCTTTTGGACTGTGGGAGGAAACCGGAGCACCCGGAGGAAACCCACGCAGACACGGGGAGAACGTGCAAACTCCACACAGTCAGTCGCCTGAGGCGGGAATTGAATCCGGGTCTCAGGCGCTGTGAGGCAGCAGTGCTAACCACTGTGCCACCGTGCCGCTCCACTCTTCCCACTGACCTATCACAATAACTCCTACCTGCATCCACCTGTGAGAAACAAAACTCACATATTAATAAATTTCAGTCCGAGTCAAATTCTGAAGCAGCGAATTTTATTGATACGTACTTGCAAGAACGGGTGCCTAACGAGTAAGCACCCCGATCTGAGGGTTACATTCTGATTTATGCTGTTCAGCTGCATCTCTCGGTCTCCCCTTTCACCCCATTGGTTACTTTTGCTGTAGCGTGTAGCCTATCACACGCTCTAGCTTCACACCACCTTTGTCTAGCTTCTCTCCACCTCTGTTTACTTCTCCCATTACTCTAAGCCTGTCGCCCCTTACTCTTATTTATCTCATTCCTTATATGTGACTATCCTGGCATAGTTTGCTGTCTTCGTGCGATCATCCTGCCAAACTAAATTCCATCCGTTGGCCACATCCCTCCTGAGACTGGCACACTATTCTTCTGTTACTGGTACATCCCGCTGCACGGTCACTCTGCCCTATTAGACATAGATAATTCCACCTGTTTTCACTTCTTCTGTTTTCCTATGCCTGGTACATCCTGCTACACGGTTGCTCTGAAGAAGGGCCTGTGCCCGAAACGTCGAATCTCCTGTTCCCTGGATGCTGCCTGACCTGCTGTGCTGTTCCAGCAATAAAGTTTCAACTTTGATCTCCAGCATCTGCAGACCTCACTTTCTCCTCACACGGTTGCTCTGCCCTATCAGTCATAGATAATTCTACCTGTTTTCACTTCTCATTGTTTAGTATTTGCCTGCTCAGCCTAATTTTATAATGTAAACTTTTGCAGAAGCAACGCCTGTTCCCTTATTCTGCACAATTTTAACCCTATACCTTACACACCTATCCCGCCTACCTTTGCCCCAGCCCCACCTCCCCCCACTTATTTCTTAGCTCCCTGCCCCTTCCCCGATCTGGATGAAGGGTCTCGACCAGAAACGTCGACTTCGCCACCTCCTGATGCTGCCCTACTTGCTGTGTTCATCCAGCCTTCTGTGTGTCTACGACCGTTACAAAGTGTTGTATTGACCAATTCCGCACAGTTCCCGTCTCCCCTGTCCTTGGTGTGAGCGGAGGAGACGCAGATCACGCCCTCCAATTATTGCCCATTAGTCCTAAACAAATACAGACACACTCAGCTATTGGGCAAACTATGTGTCCCTTACCACCACCCCAATGGCCTACCCACTTGTCCGTTGTAGGGGAACGCAGTCGACTGGCGGCAGGGAGGCTGTCAACCATCTTCCCACTCTATCCTGAGCTCACTGTGGGCAGCACGGTGGCTCAGTGGTTAGCACTGCTGCCTCATATCACCAGGGACCCAGGTTTGATTCCCGCCTCAGGTGAGGAGTTTGCACATTCTCCCAGTGTCTGCGTGGGTTTCCTCCGGGTGCTCTGCTTTCCTCCCGCAATCCGAAGATATGCAGGTCAGTTGAATTGGCCATAGTGTTAGGTGCATTAGTCAGGGGGAAATGGAGGGGAATGGGTCTGGTTGGGTTACTCTTCGGAGGGTCGGTGTTGGCTCAAAGGGCCTGTTTCTATACTATGGGGAATCTAATCTAAAATGTCTCATCACATTCTATTGGATGTCCTGCTTGCTGCCCACTCTTCTCCTTTGGAGGGTGGGACAAGTAATATAATCTGGACGCTAGGAACAAGTTACTACAGATGCTGGAATCTATACCAATTCAACAAATGCTGGAAATCACGGCAGGTCACTCAGCATTCATGGAGAGAGAGCAAGCAAATGCTTCTACTGCCTCACTCTTCCCGGAGGTTCTCATGGACTGACACTTTTGTTCTCAGGGAACAAGAATCTTGTAATCTTTGTCAGGACAGGCAGTATTTAAGGATAAATTGAAACATATAGCAAGCAATTGAAAGATGCATGGCACCACATTGTTAAATGAAAACAAATGTTATTGGATAAAGGAAAAATTAAATAAAGAAGCATCCTAACTTAACAAAATTGTCAATATGTATGTAATGTTTTGAATTCAATTTTACTTTCACCCCCCCGGTTTCCTTTACCTCATGAAATTTTGAAGGTTCATTCACATTCGAAAGTAGTCAATCTAAAAATATACCACAGCCCACTTTGATTTCTCCCCAGTTTCTCATACTGGGCGGCACGGTGGCACAGTGGTTAGCACTGTTGCCTCACAGCGCCAGAGACCCGGGTTCAATTCCCGCCTCAGGCGACTGACTGTGTGGAGTTTGCACATTCTCCCCGTGTCTGTGTGGGTTTCCTCTGGGTGCTCCAGTTTCCTCCCAAAGTCCAAAGATGTGCAGGTCAGGTGAATTGGCCACGCTAAATTACCCGTAGTGTTAGGTAAGTGGTAGATGTAGGGGTATGGGTGGGTTGCGCTTCGGCGGGACAGTGTGGACTTGTTGGGCCGAAGGGCCTGTTTCCACACTGTACGTAATCTAATCTAATCTAATACCGATACGTACAATCTCCAGAGCTCCACCTCTCTGCAATCTCCAAGTTCCTCCCGTGAGAAGCAGGCGCGTCGAGTAAACAAAACAACCGCCTAACATGACCATTTCAATGTCAATGCGTCACGCTATTGGAGAAAATGAAACCTAAACTGAAGATAGTCGAACTTTCAAACCTTCCTTTCATTCAGCGACCTGTATGGCATTTGAAGCATTCGATTCACTGGAAGCAAAGTGGTGAGGGTGGCCAGTCCAGCATGATGGAACCCTCTGAACCCCCCACTTTGCCCACTGACAGAATAAACATGGTTTGTTCCTGAATGCGATGAGCAGCAGCACCAACAGCAGAACACACTCCTGCAGTCACTTGTGACCTCGCTGGTGTTTCTGCAGGCTGGATAATTGAGAGCATCCCTTCCCGCACCGAGAGCATGTGAACAGTCTGTCCTTGGCGTGAACCCACTGGTGTGCCTGCAGGTTGGATAACTGCGTGAATCCTTTCCCACACTGAGAGCAGGTGAACGGTTTCTCCCCAGTGTGAACTCGCTGGTGCGCTTGCAAGTTGCATGATCGAGAGAATCCCTTCCCGCACTGAGAGCAGGCGAATGGCTTTTCCCCGCTGTGTACCCGCTGGTGCGCTTGCAAGTTGCACGATCGAGAGAATCCCTTCCCGCACTGAGAGCAGGCGAATGGCTTTTCCCCAGTGTGGCCTCGCTGGTGTTTCTGCAGGCTGGATAACCGACTGAATCCCTTCGCACACTGAGAGGAGGAGAGTGACCTCTCCCTGGTGTGACTTCGCTGGTGTGCTTGCAGGTTGGATAACTGCGTGAACCCCTTCTCGCACCGAGAACAGGTGAACGGCCTCTCCCCGGTGTGAACCCGCTGGTGGACTTTCAGTTCGGACAAGCGAGCGAATCCTTTCGTGCACTGAGAGCAGATGAACGGCTTCTCTTCAGTATGAATGCGTTGGTGTTGCAGCAGGTTGCAGGACTCAGAGAAACCCTTCCCGCACTGCGAGCAGGTGAACGGCCTCTCCCCGGTGTGAATGCGTTGGTGAATGACCAAGGCGAACGACTGAGTAAATCCTTTTCCACACTCGCAGCAAGTGTACGGCCTCTCCCCGGTGTGAACTCGCTTGTGTCTCAGCAGGTTGCCCGAATCGGCGAATCCCTTCCCACAGTCCGGGCAGGTGAACGGCCTCTCCACAGTGTGAATGCGCTGGTGTCTCAGCAGACTGGAGACCGTGCTGAACGCTTTCCTACACATGAAACAGGTGAATGGCTTCTTCCCAGTGTGTCTGCGCTGATGAATCTCAAGCTTGGATGGGCAACGGAATCCGTCCCCACATTGCCCACATTTCCAGGATTTATCCATGCTGAGAGTGTTCACATTCCCTTTCCAGGCCTAACAATCAGTTGGCGTTTTGTCTACACACACAACATATTTTTTGGTCTCTCTCTGCCATGAATTGTGCACTCATGTCTTTCAGGCTATTTAAGTAGTTATGGCTCTGTTCACTGCCGGTGCACTCAAACATTCTCACTCAGGGATTTGTGTGTCTCTGGGAATCCTTTTCCAGTCACATTGATTCTTAAAACCTTTTGAAGCAGACAGGAGAAAGAAACATTTCTCATTCCATCGTCCAGAGTCTGTGACGTTCAAGTCTTGATGAATCGAGTGATGTTACATTTTAGGAATTCTTTCTCCAAATCCTTCCCATCGAATATCCTGTAAAGACAGTTTAAGAATCATCACTATCAGTGCAAGATAAAAATTCAAAAGGAAATGTTCTCCCAAAGACAATACTTCATGCTAATTGATGGATTTCTATTTATTGTCAGTGCAGACCTGATGAGCCAAATGGCCTCTTATGTAATTATTCTTCATACTTGTTCTGCAAGATAAATACATATCAATCACTGCATTAAAAACATTCAAATTAACTGGACTGCACAGCTTGATTAAAGACATTTTAGGATATAAGGAAGAATGTTAGGCTTCGACTGGTTACCATGTGGAACTCTCTACACATGAGGAAGTGGAAAGAATTATTTCAAACAATTGATTGAAAATGTAAAAGATTCTTCTCAGATTTCAAAACAAAATTGGATGGACAGTTAAGAGAAAGGAACTTGCTGGATGACAAGAATAGAGCCATAGAGATGTACAGTGCAAAGACAGAGGCTTCAGCACAACTCGCCATGCTGACCAGGTATGCTAAAGCAATCTCATCTCATTTGTCAGCACTTGGCCCATATCCCTCTAAACCCTTCCTATACATGCAGAAATCCAGATGCCTTTTAAATGTTGTAATTCATTGAAGCGTAGAATCCCAATAGTGTAGAAACAGGCCACACCGAACCTCAGAAGAGTACCCCACCCAGAGCCTTTACCCTACCGCATTGCTCTACATCTCCCTGACTAATGTACCTAACCTACACATCCCTGAACACTACGAGCAATTCGTCTAACCCAGATATCGTGGGACTGTGGGAGGGATCGGAACACCTGGAGGGGGGAGACACACACACACACACACACACACACACACACACACACACACACACACACACACACACACAAAAAAAAAACCAGGGTCCCTGGCGCTGTGAGGCAGCAGTACTAACCACTGAACCACCGTGCCACTGAATTGTAGCACCCTGCGCCAGTTCCTCTGGCAGCCCACTCCATCCACGTAACACCCTCTACATGAAAAGATTGCCAGTTAAATCTTTACCCTCTCACCCTAAACCTGTTCCTTCTACTTCTGGACTCCTCATCGCAGGGAAAAGACCCTGTCTATTTACCATATCCATGTCCCTCATGTTTTTATCAATCTCTATAAGGCCACCCCTCAGCCTCCAACGCTCCAGAGAAAAAAGCGCCAGCCTATTCAGCCTCTTCCGATAGATCAAACCTTCCAACCTGGCAACGTCCCTGTAAATCTTTTCTGAATGCTTTCAAGTTTCATAACACTATTCCTATTGGAGGGAGACCAGAATGCAATATTCCAAAAGTGTCATAACCAATATCCTGTACAGCTGCAGCATTACCTCCCAACTCCTTTACTCAATGCTCTGACTAATAAAAGAAACACCAAATGCCTCCTTCACTATCCTATCTACCTGCGACTCCACTTTCAAGGAACTATAAACCTGCACTCCAAGGTCTCTTTGTTCAGCAACACTCTCCAGGACCTTAGCATGAAGCATATTAGCTCTGCCCTGTATGTCTTTCCAAAATGCAGCCCCTCACATTGATCGAAATTAAACTCCGTCTGCAACTCCACGGCCCGTTGGCCTGTCTAATCAAGATCCCATTGTATAGTGAGGCTACCTTCTTCGCTGTCCACGATACCTCCAATTCTGGTGTCTTTTGCAAATTTACTCACTATACCTCCTGTGTTCACATCCAAATCATTTATAAAAATTACAAAAAGCAGTGGACTCAGTATTGATCCTTGTGGCACACGACTGGTCATAGGTCTCCAGTTGAAAGGCAATCTACCACTGAGCCAGTTCTGTATCCAAATAGCCAGCTCTCCCTGTATTCCACATGATCTAACCTTGCTAACCAGTCAACCATGAGGAACCTTGCCAAACACCGTACTCAAGTCCATGTAGATCACGTCCACCACTCTGCCCTCGTCAATCCTCTTTGTTACTTATAGAGTCATAGAGATGTACAGCATGGAAACAGATCCTTTGGTCCAACACGTCCATGCTAACCAGATATCTCAACCCAATCTAGTCCCACCTGCCAGCACCCGGCCCATATCCCTACAAACCCTTCCTATTCATATACCCATCCAAATGCCTCTTAAATGTTGCAATTGTACCAGCCTCCACCACTTCCTCTGACAGCTCATTCCATATACATATCACCATCTGTGTGAAAAAATTGTCCCTTAGGTCTTTTTTATATCTTTCCTCTTTCACACTAAACCTATGCCCTCTAGTTCTGGACTCCCCGACCGCAGGGAAAAGACTTTGTCTATTTACCCTATCCATGCCCCTCATAATTGTGTAAACCTCTATAAGGTCACCCCTTAACCTCCGACGCTCCAGGGAAAACAGCCCCAGCCTGTTCAGCCTCTCCCTATAGCTCAAATCCTTCAGCCCTGGCAAAATCCTTGTAAATCTTTTCTGAACCCTTTCAAGTTTCACAACATCTTTTTGATCGGAAGGAGACCAGAATGCATGCAATATTCCAACAGTGGCCTAACCAATGTCCTGTACAGCCGCAACATGACCTCCCAACTCCTGTACTCAATACTCTGATCAATATACGAATGCATACCAAATGCCTTTTTCACTATCCTATCTACCTGAGACTCCACTTTCAAGGAGCTATTTGTGAAGCATGATTTCCCACGCAGAAAGCTATGTTGACAATCCCTAATTAGTCCTTGTCTTTCTGAATACACATAAATCCTGTCCCTCAGGATTCCCTCCACAGATGTCAGGCTCACTGGTTTATAGCTCGCTGGCTTTTTCTTACCATCTTTCTCAAATAGTGACACCAGGTTAGCCAACCTCCAGCCTTCCAGCACCTCATCTGTGGCTATCGATGGTACAAATTTCTCAGCAAAGGGGCCCAACCCCCACCTTACTCGTTTAAACCCTCCTGAGCAGCTGTAGTTAAATCCCCCTGCCTGTTCATTCGGCCCTTTCCAAATCTGGTGCAGTCCGTCCTTCTTATACAGGTCACTTTTACTTCAGAAGAGATTCCAATGATCCAAAAATGTGAACCCTTCTTCCCTGCACCAGCTCCTCAGCCACGCATTCATCTGCTGTATTCACCTAGTCCTACCCTCACTAACTTATAGTACCGGGAGTAATCCAGATATTACTAACCTCGAGGCCTTCCTTATTAGATTTCTGCCTAACTTTCTATATTCAACTTTCAGAATCTCATCCTTTTTCCGTCCTATGTCATTACTTCCAATGCATAAAATGACCTTCTGCTGGTCCCTCTTTCCTTGAGAATATTCTGCACTCTCTCCGAGATATCCTTGATCCTGGCACCAGGGAGGCAACACACCATTCTGATTTCTCGCTGCCAGCCGCAGAAATGTCTGCCTGTGCCTCTGACTAGATTAGGTTACATAAAGCTTACCTACAGAGTGGAAACAGGCCATTAGGCCCAACATGTCCACACTGACCTTCCAAAAAGTAATCCACCCAGAACACATTCCCGTCCCTTATATTTAACCCTGACTAATGCACTTAACACTATGGGCAATTTAGTATGGCCAATTCACCTGACCTGCACAACTTTGGACTCTGGGATCACCCGGAGGAAACCCACACAGGCAAGGGAGAATGTGCACACTCCACACGGACAGTTCCCCGAGGCAGGAATCAAACCCCGATCCCTGAGGCAGGGGTGCTTAGCACTGAACCACCGCGCCACCCCAATCACAATCGATCACTTGGAACCTCACATACCCCTCGTTACATTAGGCCAGTCTTGGCACAGAAACTTGACTGTTCGTGCTACATTCCCCGAAGAGTCCATCACCCCCCTACATTTCCCAAAACAGCATACTTGTTTGTGATGGGGATAGCCTGCACTCCCTGTCTCCCTCTCCTACCTTTCCTGGAGGTAGCCCATCCACCTGAATGTATCTGTGGTTTTTCTCACCTCCTATACCAGCCATCCATCAACCACCAGCTCCTCATTGCCTCTAACTGCTGCTATAACCGATCCAAGCAATTTGATAGGATTCACAACCAAAGACACTTCCTGCAGACGTAATCATCAGTAACATGGAAACTCTCCCTGCAGGAGAAAAGCAAACCACTTTGCCTGCCCACCACTTGCTCACAGAAACCATGTCGGTTTTCAGCCAAAGAGAGCTACCCATAATGCCACTGGCACCTCAACTTGAACACGCTCCTGAAGCCTGTCTCCCCAGGTACTTCATCTCCACAAAGTCCACGCAGACTATGTGGCACCAAGATACCTGAAAGGAATGAACACTATCCTTGGGACCTATTGAAACCAGGATGCTAGTCATTAGCATTGTTTCTGCAGATTAGCTAAACCTCCTGTTACAACTGTTAACTGATGGATACGCCACACAAGTAATGGTTTTCTACTGACTGTACTCAAACCAGCATTGTCTTGTAATTAACATTACACTGCTGTAACCCTATAAAACTGACTGTCCCTACTGCTTGGCGAGGAAAATCCTTGACTTAACTGCAAAGTGCCCGTTTTGTATCAGTCCAGTCAATTTCTCGTCTCCACCATATTGCGAGAAATAAATCACTGTTCGTCAATTTCACAAGATCTGTGTGTGGCCTCTATTGGACAATTCTCTGACATGATCCAAGCTCCCACACCTGACAGAAAGAGCACATCACTCTAATAAAGGCCATCTTTGCACCTTAACAATGTACAGACCCAGAAAATAGCCCAGTTTTACTGCTCTAAAAAATACTGCTCCAAGTTAACTTAATACCTGTGTTTTATATTTTTAAACTTTAGTCAAGAGACAGATCTCAGTAAAACATATAATCAAAAAAGAACTCACTCTACTCCATAATTAGAGGTTTACAGCAAGATTATACTTTAAAAAACTATGTCTTAGCTGCTCCTTAGCTGTGAATTTCACTATTTGTTGATTTTTCTTAGACACATCCTGATGTCGAGAGATATTTGAACTCAAACAGCTAAGGCAGTAGCTATGCAGATTCATTGCCGTGTCAGACAGCAGTGTAGGTGTCTTTCCCTGACCATGTGGTTGGTATTTATAAATCCCGAGAAGGTCACCCTTCAGCCTCCAACACTCCAGGGAAAATAGCCTCAGCCTATTCAGCCTCTCTCTATAGATCAACCTTCCAACCCTGGCAACATCCTTGTAAATTTTTCTCTACCCTTTCAAGTTTCTCAACATCCTTTCTTATATGGAGACAATGACAGCCATTGAATCCAGACAGTGTGGAAAGAGGTCATTTGGCCCAACAAGTTCACACCGACGCTCCAAAGAGCAACCCAATACCCAGTCCCCTACCTATTCTACACTCACCTGACGAATGCAACTAACCTATACATCCCTGAACACAATGGACAATTTAGCAAGACCAATTCACCTAACCTGCACATCTTTGGATTGTGGGAGGAAAGTGGACTACCAACTGTAAACCCACACAGACACATGGAGAACACACAGACTTCACACAATCAGAAATCCAAAGCTAGAATCGAACCCGGGTCCCTGGCCTTGTGAGGCAGCAATGCTCTTGAGCCACTGTGCCACCCAGACATGACTAGATTGCTTGAGTGTTGGCATAAATTTGAATTGTCGTGCCTTAATTCGCTCATCACTGAAATATAGAATTTCACAGCAATTCTCTCATGCAAGAGTCGATCCAGCACACGATTGTTATGACAGCGTGGCAAAGCATTCAGCTCTTGCCTGGAAATCACCCCTTTCCATGGTGAGCAGTAAGAAAGGCGCAATTCTGTTAGCCAGACAAATAAGTGTGCCATGCTGAGGCAGTAATGGATGTCACCGACTGTTAGAGAGCAGAAGAGTGGGCCAACTTTTCCAGATCCTGCACCATCCCTGGATTCACTTCCCTGTTGTTCAATCCTTGCAAGTCAACAATGAGAAAAGAACTGGAAAGGGGAAGAATAAAAAGTCGTCGTATGCTCACTGATGACTGGCAAAGGAGGATGTTTCAGTCCGGGTGAATCTCAGCCTTCATTCAGCGGGAGACGAGAAGCAGCAGCTCCTTCCCTGGGCAGAAATGTGCAGCTTCACAAGCACATTGTCCACCTTCCGCATTCAGGCAATAGGGTGGCACTGATTGGCTGGAGGACCGGTTTGCTTCCGGTCTTCCAGGTTTCCCTATTGGACACTATTGTCGCTGCTCACCTGGCGGGCCCGCCCATTCCCCCCCCCCCCCCAACCTGCACATGCGCGGTGTTCCTGTCCAGCCGTCCGCAAAGGGGGACACAGGCTGTGCTGCCGATAGGGCGGTTTCCTCGTCGCAGTGCATTGTGGCTCCTTTAGCCACCATTGCGCCGTTTTAGCCGAACACATTCATCCGAGAAGAAATCCTGGGGTCCGTGCGATCTGCAAGATGGTCATTCAGCCCAACAAGGCCACACCGACTTTCCCAAAAACACACTCCACCCTCTCCCTTCAACTTCCCCTCCCACCAAAGGCATGAAAATCCTGGGCTTCCTCCAGCTCCAAATCCGATGCCTGGAGGAAGAACGCCTCATCTTCCGCCTTGGGACCCTCCAACCTCACGGTTTCAGTGTCGACTTCACCAGTTTCTTCATTTCCGATCACTCCACCTCACCTCAGAGTCAGCCCAGCACTACCTTCTTGCACTGTCCAACCTGTTCATCGTCCTTCCCAAATATCCGCCTCACCATCCCCATCGACTTGTCACCATCGCCCCCAGCGCCACACTTTCCAACTCTGATCTCCAGCATTTGCAGTCCTCACTTGCTCCCTTAATCCATCTAACCTACACATTCCTGGACACTATGGGGCAATTTAGCATGGCTAATCAACCTAACCTGCACATCTACAGACACCACACAGACACGGTGAGAATGTGCAAATTCCACACAATCGCCCAAGGCTGGAATTGAATTCGGGTCCCTGGGACTCTGAGGCAGCAGGGCTAACCACTGAGCCAATGTGCGAGACAAGGATGAACATTCAAAATGTGTTGCATAATCACCGCAATGTGCCTGAAGGAACTATCGTTTGCTTTGACTGTGAAGATCCCATTCTTTGATAAAAGAGTTTGTTAAGTTCAGGTCTGAAAATTTAAGCAACTGACTGACATATTGGAGAGGGCAAAGCGTGACTGCAAAGCTGAACATGAGAGTCAGTGATAATTTGTGAAGAGGACATGAGGGGTTGCACGATGTCGGAGACGGCCAGTGAGAGGGTAAGACATTGTCCAGTGGAGTATAAAGTGGATAGTATGATGTTTCTCAGGAACAATCAATGAAGAGCTCTTAAATTAAATTGGGGGATTTTGCAGAAATCTGAGGTATAGAGGTATCTGATTTTCCTGTGATAGAAATCATAGCGTGTTCGTGTGCAGGGACAGCAAGTGATTCAGAACGCAAAGTATCTTTTTATCCCATTCATTCACGAGACGTGCGCATCACTGGCTGCACTGACATTTACCCCCCATTCCTAGCAGCCTTTGAGAAGATGGTAGGGAGCTGTCTTATTGAACAACTGCATTCCAGAAAAAATGACAGAATTCCAGAGTCTGTCTTCTTTTGAGAAATACAAAGTAACAGAATTTAAACTGTTAGCTTTCAAGTTCCTGCTCCCGTTTCGACATTCGACTATCTAGCTTACACTGACTTAAAGACTGAAATTTAATTGATGGTCTCAGCGAGTTTATATTTTTCGAGGGTGGAACAATAGAGAATAAATAATGTTGTTTTGAATAAGACGCCAAATGAAACTAGTTCCTTCTGCCTACCCTTCGTCCATATCTTTCCCTTCCTTGCATATCTAAAAGTCTCTTTAAAGTATTGTATGGGACTCCACCACACTGGCAGTGCATTCCACACTTCGACCACTCCCAATGGAAAACATTTGCTCCTCACGTCTCCTTTGAACTTTCTACCCTCATCTTAAATGCGTGGCCCGTAGTCTTAGACATTTCAACTCTGGGGGAAAAAGAAGGAATCTGACTGTAAACCCTATCCATGCATCTCATAATTTTACAAACATTTAAGAAGTCACCCCTCAGCCTCCGCTATTCAAGAGAAAACCACATGAACTTTTTTTTTCCTTCCTGGCGTCGTCTTAAAGCTCCAACCCTTTAGATCAGGCAACATCCTGGTGAACGTCGCCTATACCATCCTCAACGCTTCCACACTTTTTCTGTAATGTGGCGACCAGAATTGAAATCGATATTTTCAGTATGACCTAGCCAAAATCACATAAAGCTGCAACATGACATCCTGACTCTTGAACTCAATTCCCTCACAAATACAGACAAGCAAGCCACGCTAACCACTTGGAGTGACCACTTTCAGGAAGCTGTGGACATGACCTCCAAGATCTCTCTGTGCATCAATGCTGTTCAGGGTCTTGTCATTAACTGCATACATTTCCTTAACATGTGATCTCCAAAAATGTGGCACCTCACAGATAGCCAGATAACTCAGGCTACGCTGACAGTTTCTGCCATTGTACCTCATACACTTTTTTCAGTCATCTCATGCATCAACTCTCCAGCAGGACATTGCAACCTTGAAATTGAGATAGAGTTCGTAGTCTCAGCTTGCACTTGGGATCCTGTTACGTTGCGGAGGCCGAACCCTTCAAGAATTGAAACCAAATACAAAGAAAACCTCACCTCGCCTCGTAATCTGGAATGAGCTCATTCTTAATGAAAAGCTCCAGCCCAAAACGTTGATTTCCCTGCTCTTCCGATGCTGCCTGATCTGCTGTGCTTTTCCAGCAACACGCTCTCAACTCTGATCTCCAGTATCTGCAGACCTCACTGGCGCCTCATAATCTGTTAAAATATCAGTGATAGAGTACTCCCGAGTTCCACATTTTAAAGAAAAACAGCAATTTATTTTCTTAACTCTAATATTGAACAATAAACAACAACTATTCAGAATTCCAAGCCCCCGTTTTCTTAATTACTTATTATCTGACCCCAACTCTATTAAAAAGAAATACTGTTCCACTAAGACACTTATTAAACGTTACATTAAATTAATCTCACGCCCACACAGTCTTGATCTTCTCCACTGTCTTCAATTTTCCAGCTGCTGATTTCCTGAATGATCTGTTATTTTTTACTGTGTGTGCGCTTTTCAGGGAAAGGGATCTTTGATAGAGAGGTATTTTTCTTTAATTTCTTTGAATGCAAGATGTTAGATGGGCAGTTAGCTCTCCGGCTGTATAGCAGTTGTCTGTTGTTCGATGGTGGTTGCTGTCCCTCTAACTTTCAAAACACAGGGTTTATATACCCACTATAATACAGTAAAATCTTAAATTTGATTGGTTTTCAGGTGTCAAAACAATATAATTCAGTTTCATTCCCTTCTAATATCCTGAACATAACTTAAACTAACTGGTTAAATTCGAATTGTTGTCGATACAACAACCAAACCTCAGGTATCCATTTAACAGCCAATTGTTACATTTGGAACAGCCTGACCTTGAGCTGGCAGCTATGGCTTCATATCAACATAGCGGACCAGTTAGACTGAGCGCCTCCTCGCAGAGCACTTTAGGGACCATCTCCGGGACACCCGCACCAATCAACCGCACCGCCCTGTGGCCCAACATTTCAACTCCCCCTCCCACTCTGCCGAGGACATGGAGTTCCTGGGCCTCCTTCCCCTCCGCTCCCTCACCACCAGACGCCTGGAGGAAGAGCGCCTCATCTTCAACCCCAGGGCATCAATGTGGACTTCAACAGTTTCCTCATTTCCCCTTCCCCCACCTCACCCTACTTCCAAACTTCCAGATCAGCAGTGTACCCATCTCTTGTCCTACCTGCCTATCTTCTTTTCCACCTATCTACTCCACCCTCCTCCCTGACCTATCACCTTCATCCCCTCCCCCACTCACCTATTGTACTCTATGCCACTTTCTCCCCACCCCCACCCTCCTCTAGCTTATCTGTCCACACTTCAGGCTCTCTGCCTTTATTGCTGATGAAGGGCTCTTGCCCGAAACGTCGATTTTGCTGCTCCTTGGATGCTGCCTGAACTGCTGTGCCCTTCCAGCACCACTAATTCAAATTCTGGTTTCCAGCATCTGCAGTCATTGTTTTTACCCCGTTATGAGACACTGCCAATCAGACAAAGAAACAGAACTACACCACTTCCATGCACACGAAGAAAAGGAATCTAGAGAAACTTGGCATTACTACCAGCAGTAATCAAGCCGTCCCTGGTACCATGGTTGAAACCGGTACCACCGCAGGGAAAAGGATCCTTATTTTGTCTCACCACACCCTTCAAACAGACAAAATCGGAGTTCTCTGCCAAGGTCTCGATTTCTGTCCCGCTACTAAAAAGGACCACATTGGTCGCATGACAGAAACAGTGGAATTCATCAGGCAAAAGAGAATTATCTCACAAATCCCAATATGTCAGTCGTGAGTCCGGTGAGACAATGGACAAACTGGAACAGTCGACGGAGTGATTCACAGTGCAGCGAGCAATGGAGAGAGTGGAATTGCACCCCTCTGGAAGTCTGCTGCCCTCAGCTCGAGATGTATGCTCAAGCTGCTACCGCCATGTTCATCAGCTGCGTTCACAAGATAGTGTAAACTATTAGCCAGGCACAACGCCATCCAGTCTTGCAAGACCAATCACAACTAGCAGACAAAATACAATGGACTACTGCAAAGAAGCTGCAGTGAAATGAACAATCAGGACCATTGCAGACAACTGATCCAACGAAAGAACACAATTGTCAACTCACCAGAATGATCAAGACCTTTCATTCAGAGCGTCAAAATACCCTATGCACTTCCACGTACTTCTCACAGAGGAGATTGCTACCGCCTTCTGAAGACACAAAAAGCTAACATACTTGGATGGTTACAGGATCCTGTGTGAGAATCTCTCTGGCTATGTCAAGGGAATCTTGAAACCCATTGTTCAAGGAACCCCCAGCTTCTGTTGTGACACCAAAGATTTCTTACAGAACCCATGGCCAATCGAACCAGAAACATTCCTCTTCACAATGGACGTTTCGGCACTCTATGCCACTATCCCCCCTTGATGACAGCATCATTGTAACAACCTCAATACTCAATACCAACAATCAACAGTTCCCAGGCACAATCATACAACTCATTTTCTTCATCATCGTCGACCCCAACATCTTAATCTTCGATAAACAGTTCTGCATCTGAACACATGGAGCAGTCATGAGGACCAAATTTGCACCCCAATATGTCAACATTTTCATGCACAAGTTAGCTTTGCTGCACAGGGCCTCCAATCAACCTTGTGCATCAGATACATTGATGACATTTTTTCCTTTGGACTCATGGTGAGGAACCACTGAAACGCTGATACAACAATGTCAGCAAGATTTATCCCACCATGGATTACTCTTCAGAATCAGACTCATCCTTGGACACCTCAGTACTACACTCTACTGCAAGCCCAAGGATAACTTCACGATACTGCCCTTCTCTAGTTTCCATCCTAAACATATTAAGGAAGCCATCCCCTATGGATAAACCTTATGCATAAACAGGATATGTTCAATCAAAGAAGATCATGACAGACGCCCGAAGATCCTGAAAGACATGCTCACAAGAAGATGCTGAACACATCGATCACCATTTCTGATTTGCCACAGCCAAAAACTGCAACGCCCTTCTCAGAAGACAGCCATTCCTCAGAGTGCCCTTCGGCCTCCAGCATTTCCCCAGAGTGTAGAAACTACGCCAAGTTCTTCAACATACCATCGATGACGATGAACATCTCACCAAGGTCATCTCCATGCCTCCGTTTCTTGCCTTCAAACAGAAACCAAACCTTAAACAGATCATCGTTCACAGCAAACTACGAGGCCTTCAGGACAACATCGAATACAACACCACACAACACTGCCATAGCAACCTCTGCAAGACATCTGTATCTCACTCCTGCCTATGTGTTACAGTGAATATGATGCATCCGGAAACCCGGAATTGAACACCAACCTATAACTCACTCCTGGGCGTCATCCTGAACTCCTTCATCAAATTCCAGCCTGTAACTTAATCTCGGGTACCTGTCACAATATAAACACCACGATGCCTGAAATTACAATTCCGTAGAATTCAGCAAACCAGGATTAATCTTTCTGGAATTAGGGAAGAGATTTTACAAGGATGTTGCTAGGACTCAACGGTCTGTGTTATAGGGAGAGACTGGATAAGCTAGAACTACTTTCTTAAGAGCGTACGAGACTGAAGGGGGATCTTACAGAAGTGTATAGGATCATGAGAGGCATGAGAGTGAATGTACTCTCTTTTTCCGAGTTTGGGGAATCGAGGATAAGAGAACATCAGTTTAAGGTTAGTGGGGGAAGAATAAAAGGGAACCTAAGGGGCAACTATTTTAGAAGGTGTGTGGTATGCATATGGAATGAGCTGCTAGCAGAAGTGGTCGAGACGGGTCCATTACCTATATTTAAAGACATCTGGACAAATACATGGATAGGAATGGTGTAGAAGCTTTATGGACCAAGTGCAGGCAAATGGAGTTAACAGCGGTTGGGCATTTTGTTCAGCATGACCAGTTTGGGCCAAACGGCCTGTCTCCATGCTGTAGGACTCTATGACTGTATGAGATCTCCATCTCACTTTCTCTCCCTACGGCACACGTTAATGCTACTCTGAAGGAATCTCATCCACATACCAGTATAGGAGCTTGAGATTAAAAATCATGAGGGGGCAATTCAACTGCTTGAGCCTACTATGCCATGCTGATAGCATCTCAGTGTCAACACCACTTTTCTGTGCACTCCTCATAATCCCTTGACAAGTTACGATATTAAAATAAAATCAGTCCTCCTACAATCTATTCAACCACACTCTGGACGACTGCATTCCATTGTTTTCACAAACAGTTGGAATAAATTGTCCTCAGCATTCCTTTAAATCTGATACCCCTGATCATCAATTTTTCTTTCGTCTCTCACGGAGTGGGGGGACTGTTTTCTTGAACTGTTATAGACCATGTTTTGTAGGTTGACCTACAATGCCCTGAAGGAGGGAATTCCAGGATTTTGACTCAGCGACACTGAAGAAATGGCTGATATATTTCCAAGTCAGGATGATAAATGACTTGGAGGGAAACACGCAGAGGTGGTGTTCCCATCTATCTGTTGTCCTTGCCCTTTTACATGGCAGTAACCTTGGGTTTGGTAGGTGGTCTCTGAGGATCTTTGGTGACTTTCTGCAGGCCATTTTGTACACGGTACCTACTGCTGGTACTGGGTATTGCTGGTGGAAGGAGTGGATGTGGGGGTAGACTGCCAAGCAATCCAGTGACTGTCTGGGTGGCACAGTGGCTTTTGGGCGGTACATGGCTCAGTGGTTAGCACTGCTCTCTCAAAGCACCAGGGACCCAGGCTCGATTCCTGCCTCGGGCCACTGTTTGTGTGGAGTTTGCACTTTCTGCCTGGGTGGCTGCCTGGGTTTTCACCGGCTATTCCAATTTCCTCCCACAGTCCAAAGATGTCCTGGGTCAGGTGAATTGGCCAAGCTAAATTGCCCATAGTGTTAGGTCCATTGTCAGGGGTAAATGTAGGGGATTGGTCTGGGTGGATAACTCTTTGGAGGTTCGGTGTGGACTTATTGGGCCAAATGGCCTGTTTCCACACTGTCGGAAATCTATTCTAATAATTAAAAAAGCAATAATAAATAAGAAGGGAATAGTGACATTATTGGGGTTGCACTATAAGCCCCCAAATGGTCAATGGGAATTAGAAGAACAAACATGTTGGGAGATTTTGGAGACTTGCAGGAGAATTGGGGTTGTCATAGTAGGGGATTTTAAGTTTCGAAATATAGACAAGGACTGCTAGAACGTTAAAGGCTTAGATATTGGGGAATTTTTTCAGTGTGTTCAGGGAAGTTTCCTCAAGCAGCTTATAGATGATCATACTCAGGAAGGGCAAAGCTCGACCTTCTCTTGGACAAAAGGGTAGGACATTTGATGGAGGTGACAGTGGAGGAGTACTTTGGGAGCGGTGACCATAATTGTATTAATGTTAAAATAGTTATAGGGAGTGATAAAACTAGTCCACAGGTTCAAGTACTCAATTGGGGTGGGGAGAAGTTTGAAGAAATGAGACATGACCTTGCAAGTCTTGATTGGAGAGGTTTGCTTGCAGACAATGTGTCCTCTGGCAAGTGGGATAGCTAGAGTTCAGGGTCATTATGTCCCTATGAGAGTGAAGGGCAAGGTTGGCAGGAATATGCAACCCTGGTTGACATGAAATCTTGAGGCTTTGACCAAAAGAAAGGCGGAGACATGGCTCAGGTGCAGGCAGATGGGAACAAGGGAATCCCTGAAGGTGTATGGAGCATAAAGGATTTTATTGGAGAAGAGAATTAGGTTGGTGGAAAGGGAGCATATTGATAGCCTTCGCTGAGAAGATTGGGGTGAATCCAAAGAGGTTCTTAAAGTATATTTAAGGAAATGGATAAATTAGAGAGTAAATAGGACCGCTCCAGGACTAAAGTGGTCATGCATGTATAGAACCACAGGAGGTGGGTGAAGTGCTTGGTGAATATTTCTCCTCTGTGTTTACCACAGACATGATGACTCGGGAACTTGGGGAAGTTAGTGGTGATACCTTGCAGACAGTCTATATAACAGTAGAGGAGGCGTTAGACATAGTAATATATACAAAGTTGGATTAGTCGTTTGCTGCTGACCAGATATATCCAAGAACTCTGCAAGAAGTTAGATAAGACCTTGCAGGGATCCTGGTTCATATTTTTGCATAATCGTTAGCCGGGGTGAAGTGCCACAAAACTGGAATATAGTGGATGTTGTGCCCTACAACAAGAGGGCGGCAAACAAAAACTGGGAGCCACAGAACAGTAAACTTACCATCTGTGCTAAGTAAGTAAGTTTAGAAGATTCTGAGGGTTAAGATATGCATACATTTAGAAAGACAGGGTATGGTTAGGCGTAGTCAGTATGGCTTTGTGCATGGGAGATAATGCCTCATAAATCTGTTCGATTTCTTGGATGAAGTGAACAGAGAGGATGGTAAGGGCAGACCAGTAGTCATAGTTTCCATGGATTTCAGTAAGGCCTTTGATAATGTTCCAAGTGGTAGGCTGTTCTGGAAGGTTAGATCGCATGGAATTGAGGGGGAGCTCGCAAATTGGACACACAGTCGGCTTGATGGTCGGAATCAGAGTGTAATAATGGAAGGATGCATGTCAGATTAGAGGCCTGTGACTCCTGTAGAGTGGCTCGGGAATCGGTGCTGTGTCCATTGCTGTTTGTTATGGATATCAATGCTTTGGGAGAAAATGTCCAAGGAGAAAGTGAGGACTGCAGATGGTGGGGATCAGAGCTTAAAAATGCGTTGCTGGAAAAGCGCAGCAGGTCAGGCAGCATCAAAGGAGAAGGAGAATCGACGTTTCCAGCATAAGCCAGAATGTCCAAGACATGAATACAAGTTTTGCAGATGGCACTAAAATAGGTGATATCATGGACAGTGAAGAAGGGGATCAGAAATTGCAGCAGGACCCTCTTCTGCTGGGAAAGTAGGCGACAAATGGCAAATGGAGTTTAATATACGTGAGAGTCTTGCATTTTGCAAAGTCAAATCAAGATAGGAGTTTTATGGGGAATGGAAGGAACGCAAGGAGTGTAATGGAACAGAGAGACCTTGAAGTTCAGGTGTGTGGTTTTCTGAAAGTGGAATCACAGGTAGACAAGAGAACTTGGGAAGTTACATTGAAATTGTACAGGACTTTAGTGAGGCCGAACTTCGAGTATTTTATTCAGTTCTGTGAATGTTACTGAACTGGAAAGCGTGCAGAAGAAATTCAGAAGGGTGTTGCCAGGACTCAACTGTAAGAGTTACAGTGTGAGGTTGGACAAGCGAGGACCTTTTTTTCTTTCGAGTGCAGGAGTCTGAAGGAGTAAATTATAAAAGTGTATAAGGTCATGAGGGGCATGGAATAGGTTGAATGAACTCATTCTTTTTTCCCTGATTTGGGAAATTGAGAACAAGAGGGCATCAGTTTAAAGTTAGAGAGGAATGAATAAAAGGGAACCTGAAGGGAATCATTTTTTACACAAAGGGCGGTACGCATATGAAATGAGCTGCCAAAGGAAGTGGTTGAGGCGAGTACATTAGCAACAATTAAAAGGCACTTGGACAAATACACGGAGAGGAATGGTTTAGAAGTATATGGTTTAGGGCGGCACGGTGGCACAGTGGTTAGCACTGCTGCCTCACAGCGCCAGAGACCCGGGTTCAATTCCCGCCTCAGGCGACTGACTGTGTGGAGTTTGCAACTTCTCCCCGTGTCTGCGTGGGTTTCCTCCGGGTGCTCCGGTTTCCTCCCACAGTCCAAAGATGTGCAGGGCCAGGTAAATTGGCCATACTAAATTGCCCGCAGTGTTAGGTAAGGGGTAAATGTAGGGGTATGGGTGGGTTTCGCTTTGGCGGGTCAGTGTGGACTTGTTGGGCCTGTAATGTAATCTAATCAAATCTAATCTAATCTATATGGGCCAAGTGCGAAGAAATGGGATGATCGTGGATGGACATGTTGCTGGACATAGAACAGTTTGGTCTCCGTGCTGTACGACTCTCTGACTCTCTGATAGGTTAATCTAAGAATTGAAGAAGTGATTGAGAGATATAAAATGATGAGTGCCTGGGATAAGGCAGACGAGAAGAAACACTTCACTTTGTTGAAGGGATCACTGGCCTGGAAGATATATGGGATGGAAAATCACAGCTGGTCAGGCAGCATCCGAGGAGCAAGAAAAATGACATTTCCGGCAAAAGAACTTCATCAGGAATGATGAAGGGCTTTTGCCTGAAACGTCGTTTTTCCTACTACTCGGACGCTGTCTGACCTGCTGTGCTTTTCCAGCACCACTCTAATCTAGACTGCAGATGTTAAATACCTACAAAGTAAGTGTAATGTTGTGGGTGCTCCAATGCCTGGGTCTAACGGAGAGAAGGACTGGGTATGACATATTCCTGATCACAAGGTGTTCAGGTAAGTTAAGAAAATTTGCGATGGTAAATGTTGCAGATATTGGAGAGAGACGGGGGAAGAGAGAGACAGAGAGAGAGAGAGACTGTGTGTGTGTGTGTGTGTGCGCGCCAAACCAGCCCCTGCATAGTTACAAGAAATTGGGAATGTTGATTAGCACAGCTCATTGTAGGGCATTGAGACAGGTTGTCATCATTGGTTTCGATTTGATAAAGGTGACCAGGAATAACCAGGACTGGGTCAAGATGAAGGAAGCGGGTAGGGAGCTCACCCAGGTTAACTTTTGCACATCGTTTATGAGGTTCATTGACAACAGAGCCGCAGGCTAGTGTTTAAGGCAGAGTTCGTTCAGACACAGTCACGTGGGGTACAAGTATAACAGCCAGGGCAAAACTGAAGCCATTTGTCATATCTGAAGCCTGATCCACCATTCAGTAGGATCGTGGCCGATTCTATGGTAAATCCATGCCTTCGGTAATCCAAGCCCCTTAAGGTCTGGATTGACCCACACCAGAGACATCCTTCGCACGTCTGCCTTGTCCAAGTGATTCAGTGCTTTAAACTCTTCAACCAGGTCACCCATCCACCAACCACCGACTCCACGAACTCTTCAACAACGCAGCTGGAACCAGCCCAATATGCCCAACCTTCATCGAGGAAACCGTCCCCTGAACCAGCTCCAACACATTTAAATCCCTCCTTCAATAAGCAGAGCAGAACTGCAAACAACATTACAGATGTGGTCTCTCAGGCATCCTGCATAACGTAAACAACCTGTCTCATCCGAAAAAATATCACTCCATTAGCTTCTTTCATTATGTTCTGTGTTTACACAATAACTTATTGAGACTCAAGCGCCTCAAGATGTAAATCCCTCTGCTCCTCAGATTTTTGAAGTCGCCGTCTTTTGAAGTAATATATGCTCTAACTTTAATATTTTGTTCCAATCTGCGCAATTTGCTATTTTCCCAGCTCGCGTCCAGCTGCCGTATTTTCGCCCACTCCATTAACCTATCTCTGTGAGTCTGCAAGCACCTTGTGCCTTCCACACCTAACCCTGCCTTTCCTGCTGCTGCCTGTGAAATTTGCTCCACACAATCCCTTCCTTATCTCAGACCATGATCAGAAAATGACTGACCTCTGTTTCCTTGTGTTTTTTTTTCGCATTACTACTACTCTTAACACTTTAAGAAAAGAAAAGTATTCTATCGCTGCAGAACACCTTGTGACATTATTGATGTTAGCTACCAGTCATCTCTGAATCTCACTCTTTGTTTCTATACAATTCATTCACCTCGTCTTGAATGTTCTGATCATCTCTTGTTTTTTCATCAGTCAGAATCACACTGATTTCAACTTTATATTAGCACTTTTCCAACCATGACGCCAAGCATTTGTTCGGGCTACCTGTCCAGCATGATAAAATAAATCTTGATCGTACTCGACCATCACCTCTTTAAAGGTAGCACAATGCTTACTTTCAGTCTCTTCCAGCATCCTCTCATTGCAATCTTTCTGACTCCCTCTCTCTTTAAAGACCTTTAAAGACCTCTCTCTGCCAAGTCTTATTCTGGATTGAGCTTTGCTCTTCTCCATCATCGTCCTGAATTTTCTGAAAGAGTAATCATTGTCTCCTGACTGTGTTCCCACTTGACAGACTTGTCTCACCTTATTTCGCAGAACCAGGGTTCAGCAATGTATCTTTTCTTGCTGACTGGATCCATGCAGCTGCAGGGAGGTTTCCTAAATAAAATTTCGGGAAGCTTACCTTTCACTGCCCCTTACACTGTCCCAGTCTACGTTTGAGTGTGCATTGTCACGGCATGGTAATTTGGGTATCCCTCGCTAAATCCTCAGAAGTTTGTTGCGTCCTTCTTACAGGCCAATACAATTGTATCTTCTTGTTCCTTCTATTTTGTCATCTTGATTCTGTCCTTGAGGTTTCTGGAATATCCCCTTTCTGCACACTGCAGTGCTATCTTGACTAATATTGAAAGATTCCCTCCTGTCCGCCTCCTGTCTTTTCCGAACACCTTGTAAAAAGGACATTTTAACACAGTAATTATCTTTCTTACTTTTGTCTCTAACTGTCTACCCCAGTCTATTGATTTCTCAATTTCTCCGTTGCACTTGCGTACTCTGTCCTTCACTCTCCCTCTTGCTCACTCTCATTCAGATTTTTGCTCTCACTACGTGCAAGGCTCTCTCTTGTCTATCTGTCTCTTTTTTCTCCCTCTGCATCTCTCGCAATTTTTCTCTCTCTCAATCATTTAGCTTGCTTTCGTTCCCGTCTGTGTATCTTTCTATTTCTGACTGTCGACCTCTGTCAATCACTGTCTTTCTTTCGGTGTCTCATTCTTTCTGCCTATCTATTCCTCCTTCCTGTCTGTGTCTTTCTTTCCATTTCTTACTCTCTTTCGTCTGTGTCGCTATATGTCTGCATCAAATCGCTTTCTCAGAATCTTTCTCTGACTCACACATTTCTCTCTCTTTTCGTATATCACTGTCCCTCAAAGTGTTCAATTAAAACATGAAATGTTATGAGCAGAAGCAGGCTACTCAGCCCCATAGATCGATCTAGAATTTTATATGATCATGGTTGATCTCATATTGGCCTCATCCCCACTTCTTTCGTCATTCCCTCAACTTATTACTAATTTAAAATCTGTGTATATCATCCTCAAACGTCTTTTGTGCCCCTGCCATGCACCACTCTCAATGAATTCCACATATGCATGATCTTTGCGAGAAGGAATTCCGCTTCATCTCTGTTTTATCGTAAACCTACGACCTCTTGTTCTAGATTTTTCTCAGAATGAGGAATCATTGTCTCTAATCTGCTTTGTCAGTTCCTTCAGCACCTCTTAGATCTTAATTAGATCTCCTATCAATCTTCTAAACATCATGAGAGTATAGTCCTAAACTGTTCAATCTTTATACAGAAGGCAAACCCGTCACCTCTGGAATTTATCAAGTGTTTATTGCAAATTTCTTAAACAAAGCAGTTTTAGTGAAAATTGAACAATAAGGAATGTCAGGACTTTTGCTTCCATCAGTTTGAAATTTCTCCAATAGATCATAAGATTATTGAACAAATGTTCTTCAGTCCTAATAACCCTGTCAGAGGACACTAAATTACTTGTCTTCTTTATTTATTCATCAACTTTTTTTTCCTGCAGATTGTTATGAAGTTGTAGGCGTTGGAAAACTCGCAAGCCTGTTATGTGACTGATTGTAAGCACAGAGTGTACTGAAATCTTTTTTAAAAAACGTAACATTTGGCTATGATACGAATAGGTGAGCTGGATTTCTATGTCGCACAATGATTTGAATTTTGCCAATCAGTTTAAATTATGTCCCAAGATACTAAAACCCAATCGAAGTTGCATTTTACTCTTTTGATGACATTAAACCAATGAGGCGATCCAATGTTTTGGGTGTAAGAATCAGGCATTTTGAATAGTTAGCCAGAGAGGCAAAGAACACCAATACAGACT
Organism: Chiloscyllium plagiosum; assembly: GCF_037043375.1. Taxonomy (NCBI): domain Eukaryota; kingdom Metazoa; phylum Chordata; class Chondrichthyes; order Orectolobiformes; family Hemiscylliidae; genus Chiloscyllium; species Chiloscyllium plagiosum. The sequence goes on from NW_028270179.1 coordinate 39,032,619, forward strand.
GCCCGCAGACCCACTCTCTGAAAGGTACCTTTATCTATGAAAGATCTGTGCAACAGAAAACTGAAGTAGACCAAAGATGTTACAAAGAGAAGATCAACAGCTGGCTGGTTTTGAAACGTGAGCTTTTTGAAAACTTAAGGAGGTTTCTATCGGATCAGGATATTGTAGACTGGGAGGTCGATAAATCGATCAGACAAATGAGAATTGCAATGGAGGAAGTTGCTGTTTAATGGTCTCTTTTCTTTGAGTTAGATAATTTGTTTTTTTTTAAATAGTGGGTTTTGGGTAGTTCTTTGTCACTCACACTTTAACGCATGATGAGGCGAGATGAGCTTTTCTGTGTGTCTGGTTAAATTTAGCAGAAGGGTTTACCGCTTAACAAGATGCTCAGAAGGTTCGAAGTGCCAAATTGTGTTAGAGATATTTCAACTCAGGGTCAGTTCAACTGTTGCACAAAAACAGATATCATCACTGTCAAAACGTTCCTTCTGCCTCCCTCTGCTGGGTTCTGTGTACACACACACACACACACCGACACACACACACGCACACACATGCCCAAACTCACACAATTACTTGCGCATGCACACACTCACATACTCACAAACAAAGGAACACAAAAGCACACTGAGACACGCGGACGCACACAGATGTACACAGACTCAGCCATGTACCTTGATACGTACACATCCGCATACAATCACACTGACATATGTTCTCACGTGCACATACATAGTGACACGCGCACACGTGTAGATGTACATTGATGCACACAACAAAACACACGTTGAGACACACATGGGCACTGACACACATACATTCAAACTCACACATAATGACACACAGATTAGACACACATAGATGCATTCTCAGAGACACACTAACAGACTGCTAACAGTAATACCAAAGGACTTCACTTGACGATTATTTTCTCCTTCCCAGCCTCATTCAGCTGTTGTGGATTCCTTGGCTGAATGTGCAACAAATATCCTTGTGATTCGTATTAAATCACTTACAATGGTATTTGTACAGTAGGACTAAACTGTTGCAAGAACGAAATGATGCACAGTGAACAGGTTTATTCAGTGAGATCCATCTGATGTCTTGCGCCATTAGAATTTTTAGATTAGATTAGATTACATTACAGTGTGGAAACAGGCCCTTCGGCCCAACAAGTCCACACCGACCCGCCGAAGTGCAACCCGACCCATACCCCTACATTTACCCCTTGTCTAACACTACGGGCAATTTAGCATGGTCAATTCACCTGACCTGCACATCTTTGCACTGTGGGAGGAAACCGGAGCACCCGGAGGAAACCCACGCAGACACGGGGAGAACGTGCAAACTCCACACAGTCAGTCGCCTGAGGCGGGAATTGAACCCGGGTCTCTGGCACTGTGAGGCAGCAGTGCTAACCACTGTGCCACCATGCCGCCCACAATTAGAATTTTATTCCATCAAAATTTCTCAAATCATGGTTTATCATATTCCTCATGCAAAATCCTGTCAAACCATCCTATATTATCTGACAGACCTCTGACAATTCAGCCTGTCTCGGCTTTGGAAGAAGATCTCTCTGGAGACTTGACGAATTGCTGCAGTTCTTCATTGACATGGCACTCACTGTCGTGATTGAGCGTTCGTGGGAGTGGGCAATGGCTGTCGCTCCTTGCACAATCCCAGGGGACTTTGAAAGATATATTTCTCTGAGCTGGTGTCCCAGACCTCACTGCCCCGGTCCCTATTAGTCCTGGTGTTCACTAGCCCAGTATGTGTCAGTCCGGTGTGTCACTGCCTCAATCTGCTTCAGTTCCAGAGCACACCTTCCAGTGTCTTTAGGCCCCAGTGCTCACTGTTGCAGTCTCTGTCAGTCCCACAGGTGACGGCCCAGGTTCTATTTTCAGCCCCATTGCTCATTCCCCCAGCCTCTTGTCAGTCTCAGAGCTCACTTTCCAAAACGCTGTCAGCCCGAGAGCTCACTGTCCCAATCATTTTCAGTGCCAAAGCTCACTGTCCCAGACTCACTCTCAATCCTCACTAGCCTGGGTTACACCAGTCCCCGAGCTGATTGGCCCAATCTGTGTGAGCCCCAGACCTCACAAATCCCACTCTCACTCTCATTTGCAGTGCACACTATCCCAGTCACTTTAAGTCCCAGACACACTCTCCCAGTCTCTGTCAGTGCCAGTTCTGGTACTCACTTCCCAGCCTCTTGTCAGCCCCAGTGTTCAGTCTACCAGTGTCTGTCAGCCTCTGACAGTACCCAAGACAATTGTCTCAGAATCTATCAATCCTAAAGATCACTACTCCCCTCTGTGTCAGTCGCAGAGATCATCTTACCAGTCTCCCTCTCAGTCCACGTGATCACTGTCCCAGTTTTACTCTCAGTCCTAGAGCTCACAGCCCTATTTTCTGTCAGTCTCAGTCCAATTGTGCACTGTACCCGTCTACCTCCCAGAGACTGTCCCAGTCTTTATGGGTCACAGAGCTGACTAACACAGCCTGTTTCTGTCTCAGATTTCCCTGTCCCAGTCAAAGCCAGTCCCAGAAATCACTCTCCCAGCTTCTGTAAGTCCCAGAGCTCACATCCTAGTCACTCACGCATTCTCACTCTCAGTCCGAGGGCTCACTGTCCTGATTTGTCTCAGTCCCACTGCTCACTGTCTCTGTCAGTGTGTGCCCCAACGCTCAATATCCCAGTATCCCTCTTGTTTCTCAGTGCACAGTGTTCTTGTCACTTTTAATCCCGGAGCTCATGCTCTCAGTCTATGCGCGAGTCCCAGTGCTAGCTCTCCCAGGCACTGTCAGTTGCAGTACTCACTTCCTTGTCTCGTCAGTACCAGTACTAGTGACTGTCATTCTCAAAGTTTGGTGCCCTTGTTTAAGAGAACACTTTCCATGACTCTGTTAGTCCCAGAGGCTCCGGTCTTATCTGTGGCTTCTCAGAGCTCTTTTCAGTGTCTCTTTCTGCGGAACAGTGTTCACTGTCCCAGTATCACTCTCAGCCCCAGTGGTCACTGTCTCACTCACACTCTCCGTCTCAGAGCTCATTGTCCCAGTCTCTGCCAGACCAAGTGTACAATGTCAGAATCTCCCTCTCCCTCTCTCTCTCTCTCTCTCTCTCTCTGAGATGTAGAGATCACTGTCCCATTCTCTGTCAATCCCAGAGCTCACTGCCACAGATACTGTGAGTGCCAGAGATCACTATTACAGTTTATGTTAGTCGCAGGGCTCAATGCGTCATTTTCTGCCTCAGTCTCACTCTCAGCCTCAGTGCATTGTCTCAGTTTCACTCTCAGCCCAGAGCTGACTTTTCAAGTCTCTGTTCGTCCAAGAGCTTACTGTCCGAGTCTCAATTAGTCTCAGTGTGCATTGTCCCAATCTGTGTCAGTTACAGAGCTCGCTCTCCCAGGCTTTTGTACTCACAGTACTTACTGTCACAGTCTTCCTTCAGTCCGATCCCATTCTATGTCAGTCCCAGCGCTCAGGGCGGCACGGTGGCACAGCGGTTAGCACTGCTGCCTCACAGCGTCAGAGACCCGGGTTCAATTCCCGCTTCAGGCGACTGACTGTGTGGAGTTTGCACGTTCTCCCCGTGTCTGCGTGGGTTTCCTCCCACAGTCCAAAGATGTGCAAGTCAGGTGAATTGGCCATGCTAAATTGCCCGTAGTGTTAGGTAAGGGGTAAATGTAGGGGTATGGGTGGGTTATGCTTCGGCGGGTCGATGTGGACTTGTTGGGCCGGAGGGCCTGTTTCCACACTGTAATGTATGATATCTTTGATTGGTCTTTTTTAAATAAGTTAACAATTTGGTGTGAGAGGCAGGTTTAGTCTCTCAGCTAGCAGACTTACTCTCTCTGCAGCTGAAGTTTAGCTCTCCCTTCAGATGATTGAAGTTTTGAATTTAGCTCTCCCAGTTTTCAGAAACCACTTTCTTAAATACCCCCAATGATGCAACACAGTCTCATAATGCGATTGATCTCAGGCTGTCAACACCATCAATTGAATTTTAAGTTTCTCTGTGTTGGTTTAAATTATTTGGCCGAATTCAAGCTCGTCTTCAATACAAACTTAAGGTGTCCGTTAACAAAACCATGCTTCCAGTTTAAGAAGTGCCTGTACTATTTCCCATCTGCTCTCAGACCCTTTCTCTGTTTAACGCTAAGCTGAAAAAACACATTATCTCTTAAAGAAACCACACTCTGTTGTTCAATTCACGATTATTCTACACAACTTTGTGATACTCTCAGCCCCGGTATCCTCTATACTACTCATAAGTTCAGTTCCGGAGCTCACTGTGCCAGTCTGTGTCTGTCCCAGAGCTCCATGCCCCAGTCTGTGGCAGTCATAGAGCTCAGTGTCCAAGTCACTGTCAGTCCCGAGTTCGATACCCCATTTTATGTCAGTTTCAAATCTCAGTGTCCAAAGTGTTCTCTCAGTCGCAAAGCCCAGTAACCAATCCGTTCCAGTCCTGGATCTCACAATCCCAGGCACTGTCATTCCCAAAACACAGTGTCAGCCCCAGAGCTAACTTTTTTGGTCTCTTTAAATCCCAGAGCTCACTGTCGATGTCAGAGCCAGAGGTCACTGGCTCAGTCTCATGTTCAGTTTCAGTGCTCACTGACCCTGTCTCAGTCTCAGCCCCAGGGGTCACTGTCCCACTCTCTGTCAGTCCTAGTGTTCAGTGTCCCAGCCTCTGTCAGTCCTAGTGCTCACTCTCAATTTCTTTTCTGTCCAAGCGTGCACGCTGAAGTCTCTGCCAGTCGGAGACCTTATTATCCCAACCTCTATCAGTCCCAGAGCTCACTGTCACATTCTCTGCCAATCCCAGACATCACTATCACACTCCCTCTCAGTCCCAGATGTCGTTGTCCATGTCTCTGTCAATTCCGGCGTTCACTAACCAAACCTGTATTAATCCCAGAGCTCACTGTCCCTGTCTCTGTCAGTCCCAGTACTCACTGTCGCAGAGTGTTCCGATCCGGGGTGCAGTGCACCAGTCCCCTTCAGTTCCCGAGCTCACTCTCCAAGTCTCTTTCAGCCCCAGTGCTGACTGTCTGTGTCTGTCTCAGTACTAGAGCTCATGGTCCTCGACCAAGCCTCCTGATTTATGTAAGTCCCAGAACTCACCGCCCCATTCTTACTCTCCACCCCAGGGCTCAGTGACCCAGTCTGACTCAGTCACAAATCTCACTTGCCCAGAATCTTTCAGTTCCAGGAGACAAAGTCCCAGTCACACCCGGCCCTAGAGTTCACTATCTCAACCTCTATCAACCCCACACCTCATGGCCCCAGTCTCTGTCAATCTCAGAGCTCAATGTATCAGTCTGCTTCATCCTCAGAACTCACCACATCAGTTTGTGTCAGTCCCAGTGCTCGCCGTCACAGTCATTCTCCCAGTCTCAGAGCACACTGTCCCCTCGACACTACCCCTTGTCTGTATCAGAGTGAGAGCACACTGTCACAGGCTTACTGTCGGTCCCAGACCTCAAACTCCCAATCTTCCTCTCCATCCAAAAGCTCACAGTTGCAAATGCTCTCTGTCACACAGCTGACTGTCCCAGTCTCTTTCAATTGTAGAGCCCACCGTCCGAGCCTGTTTCATCCCCAGAGCTCACGTTCCCAGACTCACTCTCCATACGATTGATCACTGTCCCAGTCTCACTCAGACCCCAGATGCCACTGTCCCATATCGAAGTAATCAAAGATTTTACTTTCTCAGTCTCTGCCACTCTCAGTGTTCATTGTCCCAGTGTCTGTCAGTCCTGGAGATCATATTTACAGTCTCTTTCGGTCTAAGAGCTCACTGTTGCAGTCTGTATCAGTGCTCACTGTCCGTGGCTCTATCAGTCCTACATCTCATAGTCCCGGATGTTGTCAGTCCCAGTGCTCACTGTGCCAGGCCCTTTCACTCCCAAAAACGACTGTCTGAATTCATGTCAGACCCAGAGCTCACTGTCCCATTCTCACTCTCAATCCCAGAAGTAACTTTCCCAGTCTCTTTCAGGTCCATAGCACACCACTCCAGTTTCTGTCGGTCCGAGAGCTTACTGACCCACTGTCACTCTCAATACTAGAAATCACTTTCCCTGTCTCTTTCAGGTCCAGCGTTCACTGTCCCAGTCTCACCCTCAGTCCGAGAACTCACTGTCCCAGAGTTCACAGTTCCAGTCTCTGTCCGTCTGAGAGCTCACTGTGTCCAAACTTCTGTCCAGTCCACGGCTCAGTTCCCTAGCCTGTGTCAGTGCCAGGTCTCATTGGTCCAGTCTCAGAGGTCAATGTCCCAGTCTCACTCTTGATCCTAATATTTAACTTCATAGTTGCTTTTCTGTACCAAAGCTCACTCCCGAAGTCTCTCACAAACCAGGTGCTCGCCCTCCAAGTCTTTGTCAGTATAAGAGCTTACTATCCAAGCCTCTTCCAGTCCCACAGCTCCTAGTCCCAGAGTTCACTGTTCCAGTCTGTGGCGAACCCAGAACTCATTGTCCCATTGTCTCTCAACATCGGAACTCACTGTCCCAGTCTTTGTCAATCCTACATTTCGCTGTCCCAGTCTTGGAAACCCCTGAATTCAATGTCCCAGTCTCTTTCCGCCTCAGAACTCACTGTCCTTGTTTCTTTCAGGCCGAGAACTTACTGTCCAAGACTCACCCTCAGTCCCAGAGTTTATGGACCCAGTCTCTGGCAATCCATGAAACCACTGTCTAGTCTCCGTCCGAGAGTTCACTGACTCAGTCTTTTTCAGTCCCGGACCTCACGTCCCCAATTTCACTCTTAATCCCGTAGCTCACTGTACTCATCTCACCCTCGATCCCATAACTCTCTCGGTCCCAGCTTTCAATGTTCCAGTCTTACTCTCAATCCCAGAGCTCACTTTCCCACCCTGTGGCAGTCCGAGAGCTCACTGTCCTAGGCTCGTTCTCAGTCCCAGAGCTGACAGTCCCACTGTGTGGCAGTCCCAGAGCTCACTGGTCAGCGTGAGAGCTCTGTCATCCCCAGAGCTAACTGTCCCAGCCAGTGTCATTCACACTGCTCACTGTTGCAGTCACTTTCAGCCCCAGTGCTCAATCTCCCAGTCTCTGTAAGTCGTACCTTTCACTCACCCAGCCTCCTGTCAGTCCAAGTTCTCATTCTTCAAGTCCGTTTCCAGAGCTGGACTGCCCGAAACGTCGAATCTCCTGTTCCCTGGATGCTGCCTGACCTGCTGTGCTGTTCCAGCAATAAAGTTTCAACTGCCTAACACTCTGCCAGTCCAATCGCTCACTGTAACAGTCGCCTTCAGTCCCAGTGCTCATTCTCCAAGTCTCTTTCAGTCCCAATGCTGTTCTCTTCGTCTGTGCCAGTCCCAGTTCTCACTCTTCCAGTTTCTTGCAATCCTCAGTGTTCACTCTCGCAGTGCCTGTCACTCCAAGTGCTCAGACGTCAGCCCGTGTTAATCCCACAGCCTACTGTGCCAGTTAGTTTCAGTTCCAAAACTCATCGTCGCTCTGTCTGTCAGTCCCACGATTCTCTTTCACAGTCTCATTCCCAGTCCTGTTCAGCCCCAGGTCTTACTGTCCCAGTCTCAGTCTAGGTCTCAGAGCTCACTGTCCCAGACTGTGCAAATGCCAGAGATCACAGTTCAAATGTTTGGCGCGGGAGAGAGCATAGCAAGTCAAAATGCATCAAGAGGGTCGACGTTTCAGGCAAGACCTTTCTTCAGGACTGAAGAAGAGTCCTGCTTGAAATGTCAACGATCTCGCTACTTAGAAACTGCCTGATCTGCCGTGACCTCTGCATCATCACGAACTCCAAGTCTCCAGCGTCCGCAGTACTCACTTCCTTTCAGAGGTCAGGCTAACAGTCTCCGTCAGTCCAAAAGCTCGCTGCCACAATTTAATTCTTGTTCACAGACCTCACTGTCCCAATCTCACTCTCGGCCCCAGAGCTCACATCCCTGTCCGCTGTCAGTACCAGTGCTGACTGTTCTAGTTTCTGTCCGTCCCAGAACTCACTGTCGAACTCTGCGTCTGTGCCAAAGCTCACTGCCCCAGTCTCACTTTCAGTCCCAGTGCTCACTGCCCCAGTCTCACTTTCAGTCCCAGTGATCACTCCAGTAGTCTCTGTCAGAGCCAACGCTTAGACTTTTGCCAGTCACAAAGTCCCGGCTACCAGTTTCTATCAGTTCCAGAGCTCACCGTCACAGTCTCTCTGTATCAGTCCTAATAGTCAATGTCCCAGTCGCCTTCAGAACAACGGTCGGTGCATTCGTACTGCATGGAAACAGACCCTTCAGCCAAACAAGTCCATGTCAACCACGTAACCGAAACTGAAATACCTCCATTCATCTGCAAAAGTATCCATGTAAACCTTTTCCACTTTGGGACGGCACGGTGGCTCAGTGGTTATCACTGATTCCTGCCTCGGGTGACTATCTGTGTGGAGTTTGCACCTTCTCCCCATATCTGTGCTGGTTTCCTCCGGGTGCTCCGCTTTCTTCCTACAGTCCAAAGATGTGCAGATTAGGTGAATTGGCCATGCTAAATTGTCCATAGTGTTAGGTGCATTAGTCAGGGTTAAACATGGGATGGGTGTGGGTGTGGACATGTGTACGGTTTCTTCCCACAGTCCAAAGATGTGCAGGTTAGGTGAATTGGCTATGCTAAATTGTCCATAGTGTTAGGTGCATTAGTCAGGGTTAAACAGGGGATGGGTGTGGGTGTGGACATGTTGGGCCAAAGGGTCTGTTTCTACACTGTAGGGGAATCTAATCCAAAAAGGAAGTACCTGTCTGAATTTTTTTTTCAATTGGTGCAGTTGTACCCGACTCTACCACTCCCTCTGGCAGCTCGTTCCACCAGCTGTGTGAAATGAATGCACCTTCAGACCTTTTTAAATCTGTCTCCTGTAATTTAAACCTGTGCCCTCTAGCTTTTGATTCCCCCATCCTGTATGAACGACTTTCATTTTTCAAGTAATCATTGTGCCTGACGAACTTGTAAACCTTTATAAGGTCACATCTCAGCCTCTTGTGATCCAAAAGAAAAATGTCTCAGCTTGTTCAGTTTCAGTGAACCCAGGAGAGAGATGACTCATCCCACTGTGTGCAAATCACTGACCCCGGGACGACATGAGACTGATTTCACTGTATCTGCTTAACGCATGCTGGTACACGTGCCTCTCGTTATGACAGCATGGGAAAATGAAGTGTACTGATACTGAATTGGAAATGATTTATCTTCATTCATAAAAAAACTGCTTTTCGTTGTTTAAGAAATTTTAGTACGAGCGTATATGGATATTTCAACACATCCTTCATCTGAGCCCTGAACTTGGTCAATGCAATGGCATAAATGCAAATATTTGTACAACAACTTGTGAGTTGGCAGATGTATCCAATTTCCCTTACAAAATAATGGAGATATATGGCTTTCTGCCCTAATAGCCATGCCCGGTTCCATATTGAATAAAGCATAATGACTGTCCATGACAGTACAAAGTTGGCTGAGATGAGAAAAAGTAAAATTATAGATTTTCTTCGACTCTTGCTCCCCCTGCTGAGAGTTTGAAGTCTCTGACGGGCTCTGTTGGCCATTAGGATATGTCTGGTACATAAACCATTAAACACAAAAGTCAAAAGAATTGCCAAACACGGGCTTAGAAGATAATGTGTTATTTCGAATATTCCCCAGAAATGGGATTGTTTAACAACTGTTCGTATCTCACAAAACCAAGGAAGGTTCTTCAGTTGATACTGACTCGTTAACATAAAATACCAGAAGATATTCTTTGAACTGCTCAGTAACATCACTGTTCCCAATACCACAGATGCAATTTTCTCAGTGCAGTATTTAGGTTTCAATTTCTGGCAACAGATAGCCACAAATCGATCAAAGGTGAAGGCAACAGTGAACCAGACAGAACAATCTGTGACTGCGTAGACAAGAATGGAATGGATGTTGCACACAGGGAAGGATTTCACAAACAGAAATTTGCTCGCATATACAATTGGAATGTGCCTCAGTGTCAAATCAACGATGTTGACCAGTAGATCCACCACTGCCAGCTCCACCAGATAGACAGTTACACATTTGGATAGACCGCACTTAGCCCGAGACAGGATTCCAATCACCAGTACGTTAACTGTGAAAAAGGGTAATAAAATCTGAAAATCATGCATCATTTGAAGAGCACATATCCTAATTGAAGACATAGAGAGAGCATAGTCTCAGAATTGAGGGGAAACCATTTCAGAATGAGATGAGGACAAGTTGCTTCTCTCAGAGTCTTGTGTCCTTGGAACACCTTGCCACAAAGCTCTGTGCAAGCAAGAGTCCTATTTTATATCGGAGTCATTAGGGGCTCAAAATGTTAACTCACTTCTTCTCCCCAAAGATGACGTCGTTAGGAAGAGCTATGCTGCACTCGAAAGAGGACGAAAGAGGTCTAAAGCAGGAATGTGCTCCCGATGACTGGTGGAATCCAGAACCCTTTAAATGTGTGTGTGTGGCGGGGGGGGGGGGGGGGGTGTGGGGGGAGGGGGGCAGTGTGTTGTGGGGGTGTTCACGGACGGTGATCACAGTATAAGGATACGGCGCAGGACTGAGGTGAAACGTGAACTCAATTTCCCTTTCTTTCTGCAGATGCTGCAACAACTGTTCAGCTTTTCCAAAGTTTGCCCTGATGTTCTATGCATCAAGAAGAGTGGTGCTAGAAAATCACAGCAGGTCAGGCAGCATCCAAGGAGCAGGAGAATCGACGATTCTGGCATAAGCCTTGTTGGTGAGCCATTGTGTTTTTCCAGCACTACACTTTTCAAATCTGACTTTTCAGCACCTGCAGACCTTACTTTTCCCTGATGTTCTATGTGCTTGAGAAGAGCACAGATTGTACCGCAGGAAATATGTCATTGAAGACAATGTGCCAAACGTTGTTATCAATTGAGAGCAGATGGACACGGCAAGGTAAGTCGTAGCATACAATGCAGTGTTTTCGCTGGACTGAAAAAGCGCCATTCGTGATTCAGTTAATTCCTTTAGCTTATCTAAATATTCCTCAAGCTGTGAGAGATGTTACACGTGTATCATGTGAACAGAACAGAGGACAAGATGAGACAGGCGCGAGACGCCTCTGACTGAAATAGCCTCCGAACATTTCAGATTGTTTTATGCAATATTTGTCAATCACAATCCTACAGTTGACGGTTTCATTGCACACCGCTATTTACAACTGGATTAGGGCAGAATGACAAATCCTCAAACTTATCTGTTACTTTGGTGATCACTCTGTTCCATTGATCGCATACGACTCGTGCTGTTCATATCGAACATAGAACAATAAAGCGCAGAACAGGCCTTCGGCCCTTGATGTTGCGCCGACCTGGGAACTATTCTCAGCTTGTCTCCCTACACTATCCCAAAATCATCCATGTGCTTATCTAACGATTGTTTAAATCTCCCTAATGTGGCTGAGTTGACTATATTAGCAGGTAGGGCATTCCACGACCGTGCCAATCTCTGCATAAAGAAACTGCCTCTGACATCTGTCTTAAATCTATCACCCCTCAATTTGTAGTTATGCACCCTCGTGCTCGCTGACGTCATCATACTAGGAAAAAGACTTCCACTGTCTACCCTATCTAATCCTCTGATCATCTTATATGTCTTTATCAAGTCCCCTCTTAGCCTTCTTCTTGCCAATGAGAACAGGTTCAAGTCTCTCAGACTTTCCTCATGATACCTTCCCTCCAGACCAGACAACATTCTGGTAAATCTCCTTTGCACCTTTTCCAATGCTTCCACATCCTTCCCGAAATATGCAGACCAGAATGGTACACAATATTGCAACCAGAGTTTTGTATACTTGCAGCATGATATTGCGGCTCCAGAACTCAATCCCTCTACGAATGAAACCTAACACATCGTATGCCTTCTTAACAGCACTACCAACCTGGGTGGCAACTTCCAGGGATCTATGTACATGGACTCCAAGATCCCTCTGCATATCCTCACGACAAAGAATCTTTCCATTGACCCATTACTCTGCCTTCCTGTTATGCTTCCCAAAGAGCATCACCTCACATTTAGCTTCATTGACCTCCATTTGCCACCTCTCAGCCCAATTCAGCAGTTTATCCATGCCCCCCTGCAACCTGTAACATCTTTCCACACAATCCACTGCTCACCGACTTTAGTGTCGTCTGCAAATTTACTAATCCATCCACCTATGCCTACGTTCAAGTCATTTATAAAAATGACAAACAGCAGTGGTCCCAAAACAGATCCTTTTGGCACACCTCTAGTAACCGGACTCCAGGCTGAATATTTTCCACCAACCATCACTCGCTGCCTTCTTTCAGAAAAACAGTTTCTAATCTAAACTGCTAAATCACCCTCAATTCCATGCCTCTGCATTTTCTCCAACAGCCTACCATGTGGAACCTTATCAAAGGCTTTACTGAAGTCCATGTTATACCACGTCAACTGCCCTACCCTCATCCACATGCTTGGTCACCTTCTCAAACAGCTCAATGAGTTATGTGAGACATGACCTGCCCTTGACGAAACCATGCTGACTATCTGAAATCAAATTGTTTAAGTCATAAGTCCTGGATTATATTCTCTTCACCAATTCTGCACCTCATCTTGCTCGACATGTTTGATTCTACTCTCGAAAAACTCTCTTCAACGTCTCTCTGTAACAAGTTTTCGTCCTCTTCTTTCAGTCCGATGATAGCTTATGGGAGCATCATCTCCACGTTAACTCTGCAAAATCCACTCTGAAGCTTTTATATTTCACCTCTGACGTTTCGAAACTCCTATGGATAATAGCCTAGCCTTGGCGTTGTGCATTTTCCTTAGCAGTGAGTGTCTGCCAACAATTAATCGCTCCATCTGAGTGTTTCTCCCCTTCGTGCCTCCCTTTGTCCAAGTGTAAAACTGGGACAGTGTATGAAAACCAATTCAACTGTTTGAAATTGGAGAGGAAATCAGAAATGAAAGTAAGAACTCATCAGGTCTGGCAGCGCATGTGGAGAGAAGAACAGAGTTAATGTTTCAGGACCCGTAACTCGGTCTGTTACCCCCACCAGATTTTCGGACAGGGACTTCAGCTTGCACTGCTTCTGTCACTGCTGAGGTGTGAGTAGCCTTAGGACTGTCCTCAGAGTGTCCGGCTTCGGTGGGGAAATCCTCCTGACTGTGAAGAAGAGAAAAGATCTGGGAAACTGCTCGCTCGTTGGTAGGAAGGACAAGTATTAGAGGAAGTTAAGATTGACCTTTTGCAGACGCTGACTGCATTCAATGGCGTATTTATTCCTTGAACTTGATGACATTGTTCCGAGTAGGTCATCATTCACAACAGCTATCAGTATAAAAGTTACAAGAGACTGGGCATCTTGCAGCGAGTCACTCACCTCCTGATTCTCCCCTACAAACTGTCTAATAACGGAAAGGCACAAGTCAGGCCCAGGTCGAACAACACTCGGGACGCTGGACAGAATTCAGGACAAAGCAGCTCACTTACTTGGCACCCATCCAGAAACAGCCACTGCTTTCACAACCAACACTGAAAAGCAGCAGTGCTTTTCAACAGAATGCAGAATAGACTTTCAGGAAACATTCTCAGACAGCATCTTCCAAACCCATGCCGACTTCCATCTAGAAGGACAAGGACAGCAGGTACATGGAACAGAATCCCCTGCACGTTCCCTTGCATGAAATTTGATCCAAAAAAAATGTAACAAAGATCAGGATGATAGGAATATGGGTAAGTTGTGTCTGGTCAGGTTGCAGAAGAAAGAATGTGATTCTTATGCTGGATTTAAATGCCAAGGGGAGAAGTCGGGAAGTTGGGACCATCGTGGGATATTGTAAATTGAACTCCCACTGCCCGTGTCACTTTGCTTCGCCAAACAGCAATTCAGTCGCCCAAACCAATTAAAAAACACGGCAGTCAGTACAACATCAAAAACCACTCGATCTCTCTTCATTTGACCTGCGGTTCATGGGCTCAGTTCACAAGATAAACAGACTTACCAAGGATACCAACAGCAGCCAGGAAAGGATAGTAAACGTGCTGAAACAGCAGGAGTACATATCGTACTCGATAGTCGACTGCCATCCAATGCTGATTTCTAATGTAGTAGGCGATTTGCGAGGGGAACCTCCTGTTCATCTTTTCGAAACTCCAGTCTGCTGTACCCAGATCCTGTTGCATTCCTGTAATATTTCAGTGTGTCCTTCTCGGACTACGGTCACTCCTCTCCCTCTCTATTTGAGATGTTGATCCCTGTGCATACCAGAACCGAGGGCTCCCTCTCATAATATGAGGTCGCAATTTTGAAAGTCTTCCTTAAGAGGAGAAAAGAGGAACTCTCCACAGACACGACGAGGATCCCTGGAGGCTGACATTCATGCAGACCTCTGAACAAGCAGTTTCAGTCGATCACAAATCAACACGCGTTGTGCTTAAAGTGGAAGGAGAAAGTTCACATTCCCTACTGAGATATCCAAACACCAGGCTATTTTGAGAAGCACACCCACAGACAACAGTTCACTCGTGATAACCTTCCAATTTTGTTATTCTGACTTATTTCTTCTTGGTTTGAGAAAGAAGTGGTTTTGAGAGAAATCTATTTAACAAAAATAATGGGAGGTATAAATCAGGCAATTCAACATGTTATCAGAGATAGTGTGCGGAGGGGGACAAGGCCTTATCAATCGAATAGAAATGTATTTGCATACAAAACATAGCGTCAGACCATCATAAAGAGGCCTTCTGCCCAACCATGGTTATGCTGACCAATAACCAGCAAACTGCATTAATCCCATTTACACGCACCTGGTCCACAGCCTAAAGTGCTCCAGCATGTTAGTTTTTGCATAATAATGAAACAGGAGGAGGCCATTTAGATTAGATTAGATTAGATTACAGTGTGGAAACAGGCCCTTCGGCCCAACAAGTCCACACCGACCCGCCGAAGCGAAACCCACCCATACCCCTACATTTACCCCTTACCTAACACTATGGGCAATTTAGCATGGCCAATTCACCTGACCCTGCACATCTTTGGACTGTGGGAGGAAACCGGAGCACCCGGAGGAAACCCACGCAGACACGGGGAGAACGTGCAAACTCCACACAGTCAGTCGCCTGAGGCGGGAATTGAACCCGGGT
Organism: Chiloscyllium plagiosum; assembly: GCF_037043375.1. Classification (NCBI taxonomy): domain Eukaryota; kingdom Metazoa; phylum Chordata; class Chondrichthyes; order Orectolobiformes; family Hemiscylliidae; genus Chiloscyllium; species Chiloscyllium plagiosum. Next base: position 39,047,778 of record NW_028270179.1, read on the forward strand.
CTCTGGCGCTGTGAGGCAGCAGTGCTAACCACTGTGCCACCGTGCTGCCCACGAGTCTGCTCCAACATTCATTAAGATCGTGGTTGATGTGTCCACGGTCTCAGCTCCTCTGACCTGCATTATCCTCATAGCTTTTAATTCCCTGAACGTGAAAAGACATATCCAACTGTGTCTTGAATATATTTAATTAAGTTGCCTCAACTGCGTCCTTAGTCAGAGGATTCCATAGATTAATTACTCTTTGGGAAAAGCAGTTCCTCCTCATCTCTGTCCTAAGTCAACTCCCACTAATTTTGAGGTCATGTCCTCCATTCCCAGTCTCACCCAACAGTGGAAACAACTTGCCTGCCTCGATCTTAGCTATCTCTTCCATAATTTTATACGTTTCTACAAACCCCCTCTATCTCTGAAATTCCGACGAGTACAAATTCAGCAGGCTCAACTCTCCTCATAGAGTAGCTCCCTCATCTCAGGACTCAACCTTGGTGAACCTCTGCTGCACCCGCCCCCATGGCAGGTCTACCAGTCCTCAAGTAGGGAGAGCACACAATACTGCAGCTGCAACATCACCAACTTGCACTATTGCAGCAAAACTTTCCTGCTTTAAATTCAAGTTCCCGAGCAGTGAAAGCCAATATTCTATTTCCCTTCTTGCTTACTTGTTGGACCTTCAAATCAACTTTCAGCGATTTGTATCTGAACACCGGTAAATCCCTGTTCACAACAGAATGCTGCATCTTTCACCATTTAAATAATACTCTGACATATTTTTGCATCCAACCTCACGTTTACTCACATTGTATTCCATCTGCTACATCCTTTGCCTACTCACTGTTTAGATTAGATTACATTACAGTGTGGAAAAAGGCCCTTCAGCCCAACAAGTCCACACCAAGCCGCCGAAGCGCAACCCACCCATGCCCCTGCATTTACCCCTTACCTAACACTACGGACAATTTAGCGCGGCCAATTCACCTGACCTGCACATCTTTGTGACTGTGGGAGGAAACCGGAGCACCCGGAGGAAACCCACACAGACACGGGGAGAACGTGCAAACTCCACACAGTCAGTCACCTGAGTCGGGAATTGAACCCGGGTCTCTGACGCTGTGAGGCAGCAGTGCTAACCACTGTGCCACCGCGCCGACTCTTGACTTCAGTCTTCGTTCAGATGCTTTATGGATATTGAGAGTACAGCCTCTAACCACCATCTCAGGTAGCGTAGTATATGTTTCGACTAGCCCTCTGGGTGAAAGGAAAATTTCAGATCTCCTCTAAAACACTTGCTGCTCAGATTAAAATGGTGCCCTCTGATCTTAAATATATGGCATGGTTTGAAAATGATGAATACGTTCCAGATCTTTCAGATAGGAAAAGAGAGGTTCAATTAGGGAATTATGGTTCGAACTGGAATGCTGAATATAGGATTAACGATGGGATTCTTGGCAGTGTGGAGGAACAGAGGGATCTACGTGTGCAAGTACAGAGATTCTTCAAAGTTGCCACCCTAGTAGATGGGGTTGTTAAGAAAGCATATCGTGTTTTGGCTTTCATCAACACGGGAATAGAGTTTAAGAGCTGCGAGGTTTTGCTGCAGTTCTACAAGTCCCTGGTGAGACCACATTTGGAATATTGTGTCCATTTCTGGTCGCCCTACTATAGGAAAGACACAGATACTTTGGAGTGGGTGCAAAGAAAGTTTACCAGGATGCTGCCTGAACTGGAGGGCTTGCTTATGGAGAGAAGGAGGAAGAGAGGAGACCTGGTAGAGGTGCACAAAATAATGAGAGGAATAGATAGAGTCAATAGCCAGAGTCTTCTCCCCAGGGCAGGTACGAGAAGTCATCGTTTGAAGATATTAGGAGGAAGGTATAAAGGAGACGTCAGAGGTAGGTATTTTTGCACAGAGAGTTGTTAATGCATGGAATCCGTTACCAGCGGTGGTGTTGGAAGCAGAGTCACTGGGGACATTTAAGCGACTGCTGGACATGCACATAGATAGCAGTGAGTTGAGGGGTGCGTAGGTTGTTACTATATTTTACATTAGGATTAAACCTCGGCACAACATCGTGGGCTAAAGGGCCTGTTTTGTGCTATACCTTCCTATGTCCCATGTTCTATTTGAAAGAAGGACGGTAAAGTTGAATAGTATATGGCTAGTACAGTGCAGCTTTTGTTTTAAAAGTGTTTTTTTTTCAAATCTTTCACCGGATAGGGCATTGCTGGCTAGGCAGTATTTACTGCCCATCCCTAATTGACTAGAGGGCATTTGAGAATCACATGAAGGTCACACCAGGTAAGGATGGCAGTTTCATTTTCTGAAGGACAATAGTCAACCAGATGGGGTTTTTTTTTTCCAACAATTGACAATGCGTTAATAGTCTTAATTTGATTTTGGTTTGTATGGTGTGCTTTAGAACAAAGTGGCAATCACGAGACTGATGTGAACTACATTTTTCCCCAATGGATGCACCTCAACAGATTTGGGATCAGATTGCTGCGTGGCAGATGCATTCCTACCACTGGGCAGGTTTTGATCAATGTAGTCAGGAGAGTAGAACCCAAGATTAAAAATCAGAAAGGAACAGCGGCCGACACTGAATAATTAAAACCGAAAAGTGTGGCGCTGTAAAAAGCACAGCAGGTCAGGCAGCATCCCAGAAGCAGGAGAGTCGATGTTTGGGGCATAAGCCCTTCATCAAGAATGTAGACGTTGAAATGGGGCTCTCGGAAACGTAGCTGGGAAGTTGATAGGTGGGTGCAGGTGGGGTGAATTGTGATCTGTCGGTGGGCAGAGTGGAACAAATAGCTAGGAAGGAAGATGGACAGTTCGGACAGGTCAAGAGGGCGGTGCAGGTTTGGAGGGTTGGATGTACGAAGAGGTGTTTGGAGGGGATATTTGGAAACGAGTGAAGTGGATGTTGATGCCGTGTATTGAAGGGTCCCAAAGTGGAATATGACGCGTTCTTCCTTCAATCCTCGGCTGTCTTAACCTGGAGGTAGAGGAGGACCAGAACTTGTGTGCCCTTGAAGGAGTGGGAGGGGGAGTTGAATTGGTCAGCCCAGGTTATTTTGTCCTTTTTTTTTGAAGAGAGTTCATAAAGCCAGAGGTGGTGAGGGGGCTGGGAAGATTGCAGTTGAGCAATGGCAGGAGGGTGGCAAGTTCTCCAGTTTAGGTTAGTTGCTGTATCGGGTCGTCTAAGTCCTCCAATAGTTAAGTGATTTTAAATTCAGGTTTCTTTTGTTCGTGTTTAAACTGCAGTATTTAAATAAATTCTCTTTTGATTAAATGTCACCGGTTTGATCAGCTGCATCACACCCACAATATCCACTCCACATCTGCCTTTAAATTAAGAAAAAAATGTGGTCTCGACTAATTTCTTAAAATATTTTGAGGGGTTCTAGCCTGGGCCAATAGACAATAGACAATAGGTGCAGGAGTAGGCCATTCTGCCCTTCGAACCTGCACCATCATTCAATATGAGCATGGCTGATCATTCTTAATCAGTATCCTGTTCCTGCCTTATCTCCATAACCCTTGATTCCACTATCCTTGAGAGCTCGTTTCAACTCTTTCTTAAATGAATCCAGAGAAGAGAAGTGCCAGATCTTCTTAAACCTCTCACTTGCAAAGATAAGTGTAGCTTGCATATATTTGATTCGTTTCAGCCAGGAACAACAGGTAAAGAAGATGCACAATCAAGAGATACGGGATCATGTCAAACTTTGATGTTGAGAGATGAGGTCATATGCAACACAGGACTATTTCCAGAAGAAGAGGTAATGCGTGGAATTTCTGATGAGACAAGAAGTGCATCATTCTGTAGAGTGAGGTTACAGTGTCCAGTGAAAGGTAGAAAAGTGGTCATACGAGTACCAGACAACTTTTTGGCTCCAATAATACAGGTGAGTCTTGGTAACGATATAGCTGAGTGACACGTTGATGTGCTGGTTAAAACTGCGGTAAATCAGGCAACTGGGGGCATTACAGGAAGTATGCTCCGGGATTTCTTTTCCCGACTGTCTGATAACAAGTTCACAAAGTCATTAGCTGAAACAGGAGGAGAAATGAAAGAATACCGATCAGCAAGTTGAAGTAGAATCATCAGAAACCTGTTTGATTAAATGTTTGAGACAAAACAGAAAAAGGTGGAGGTCAAAGGGAATTATTTTTGCTCGGAGAAATTAATTGAGTTTCAACAGAAGGATAATATACTGAAACAATTGCAACAAACAACGTACACAGAATAAGTCTCTGAGTGTATCCCTGAATACGACTATCTTAAAATTGAAGTCTTGGTCAGGAAATGGAGAACTGAGGCAGATGGGAAATGGGCAGCGGTTCGTCAAGTTATATTACCTGTGGCGTATAGAAAGGAAGTGTCGTGGCTAGTGCATGAATTCACAGTAGGTGGTCATTTTGGGGTCAGGCCAGCTGAAGCTAAAATGCAAAACTCGTTTTTACTGGCTTAGATGACACAAGAATGTAATTGAATTTTGCCAGACATGTCACAGATATCAGATCATTGGAGAAGCGCAGACAACAATAAAACCAGTGCCTTTAATGCCTGTTCTTGCATTTGAGGGAACTTTGACAAGAACCTTAATTGATTACCCAAGACAAAAATGGGAATCAGTATCTGTTAACAATAATGTGCCCACCAGACTTCCAGAGGCCAGTCCATTAGACGATTTCACAGCGAAAGTAATTGCAGAAGCGTTACTCAAATTTTCCACTAGATCCAGACTATTTACAGAGATAAAATCAGATCAAGGGTCGCATTTTGCATCAAAATTATTCAGGGACATTATGGACAACTTTGGAACAAAACATTTCATATCCAGTGCGTGCTATTCACAATTGCAGGGAACTCCAGAAAGGTGGCATCCGATGTTAAAGACCACGCTAAGGGCTAATGGTCAAGACTATCCAGATGATTGGGATAAAGGAATTCCATTTGTGCTGTTTGCCATTAGATTTGCACCAAATGAATTGGCGAAATTCAGTCCATTTAAATTAAATTCTGGGCATGAGGTGAGAGGACTACTGAAATTAATTGAGAAATTGGTGAGTCAGAATTCAAGACCACAAATTTTGACTATGTGTTAAATTTTACAGAATGGTTAAATGTATAGAGGAGTTTT